>NC_135167.1:21457453-21757453 GCF_041146795.1 Maylandia zebra | reverse complement strand
CCCACCCACAATTCCATGTTAGGCTCCTAGGCAATGGCACTAACTACTCCACCACCACAGCACAATTACAAGTCTTGTGTCTGTGTCAAGGTACCCTCTGTCCTCTCTATGAACTCTGTTAACGATGTGACCCATTTATTCTCACTGTTTGGTCCTTCAAAGCTCAGCAGGTACCTGGCTCTGCGGGAACTTGTTCAAATATGGTAGGTCTCGTGAGAATGTCAGGTTTTCCATTAACTCATCTCTTTGCTTTGTAAAAAAAATTGTGTGTTAAGTTGTGCTTTGTGAGCTGATCAGCTGCTGTACAAACTTTAGATGTATTAGTGGTGAAATATTAACAATGTGTAAAACACAGACCACACACTGTGCCGGTGAGAGTCACATCAGTGGCAGAGCGAGACATCCAGGTGTTATGTAATTATTTAAGGTGGGACATGGTTCCCTAACGTATTAAGGGTCGATATTAAAAGGTTCAATTGAGTATTTTTAGCTTAACCTGCAGGGATCACATGCATGTGAGACTAATCTGCATTTGACAGACCTGTGGAACATAAACCATTACAGTTTGAATTGAGGCTGTGGTGCATCGTTGGCTCTATGACCTGCAAATCACAGGAAATAAACGCGGAGTGACGAATCCATTCTTTTCTCTTCCACACCATATCCTTTTCTTTTTTTACCTCTTCTTGTTCAGCATCGTTCTACTTCTGCTTGTCTCTTTGCTGTGTAACCCCTGTCTATCTCTCACCCCTCTTTCTCCAGCCTCCTTCTATTTTGCTTTCCTGTGTTACACGTCAGTTTGCTTCCTCTGTCTGCTTTTTAGCGTGTCTGACTCTCCTCGCCAATTCTGTTCTGCTTTGTTTCAGAGCTTTTATCCCATCTCCCCTTCTCTGAGCTAAAGCTTAATGTGTGTCTAACTGTGTCTCACATTCATTCGTTCATTGTCTCAATAAAAATAAATCATCTCCTTTGCTTTTACTCTAATTTATCTCATCTCGTGGATCATCTTTCCCTTCTTTTAATCTAACTTGCGCTGTTACCTTTGTATTTAGTATCTCACCTGCTCACTCGCTCGCTATTTCTGTCTGTCTGACTGTCACTCTCGCTATTTTTTGTTTTTCTCGCTGCATCATCTTATTAGTGTTATTTGTCACTATGCCTAGACTGGTATCACATGTTTGTATTTTTCTGTATCCCAAATAGTTACATAATGAAAAAGCTGGGAAGAATTTTTTAGCAGCATCGTTAAAAGCAGCATTTGTTTCTAAAAATAGTTTTCTGTACAGATCGTCTTCAAAGTGTCTAAAGTGACAGGTGGTGTCTGACAAAGTTTTGCACTGGTGTATGTTTATCTTGGAGCGTTTTTAATTTATATATATATATTAATAGTCAACCACTGCAAGAAATTGGCCATGACTGCTTTAATGTCTTTTTGATGCAATTTTATTACAACCTATGCTACCTGAGCAACTTAAATACAAAAAAGTATCTGGATCACTGTAATATGTTCAGTTCAGTTCAATTCAGAGGTATTTATGTGGCGCAACATCACAACAACAGCTGCCTCGAGGTTCTTTATACTGCAAGGTAAAAACCCTACGGTATTCAGGAGGAAACCACAACAATAAGACGATTCCCTGTGAGCAAGCACTGTGCTGTGGTGAGAAGAAAAAATTCTTACTTTCACCAGGAGGAAACCTCCGGCAGAACCAGTCTCAGGGAGGAGCAGCCATCTGCTGCAATCAGTTGGGGGTTAGGGGAAAGAGAAAAGGGAAAAAAGAGAGCACAGGGAGACATGACCAATCCCAAAATAGGGGAGAGAGGAGAAACAATTAAATTGATTTTTTTTTAAAAAAGGAAACAGTTATTAATATACCAGTGTGAGAGTCTGTTGCTGCACGTGGTTGACTGTTTTCACTTGTCAGTTATCAGACATTGTGTTAGGTACACCTGTTTCACTGCAGATTGATGCAAACATTTTCTCAGCCAATCACAACTCAGTGCATTTAGGACTTTGACTTTGAGTGTTGCATGGCTGTTGGTGCCAGATTGGGGTTTGCCCACACAACCATCTCAGAAAAACACAAAATAAAAAAAATGGTAAATGGCCTGCATTTGTATAGCGCTTTTCTAGTCCCTAAGGACCCCAAAGCGCTTTACACTACATTCAGTCATTCACCCATTCACACACACATTCACACACTGGCGATGGCAAGCTACATTGTAGCCACAGCTGCCCTGGGGCGCACTGACAGAGTGAGCAGCTGTTCTCTGGGTGATGACAGCGCTCTGCTGCAACATTCAGATGGCAGTGACAGAATTTGGAATAAATAACATGAAAGCATGGATCCTGGTTTGTATCAAAGGTTAGGGCTGATGGTGGTGATGTAATGGTGTGGGAGATATTTTCTTGGCACACTTTGGACCCCTTAGTACAAACTGAGCACAGATCGAATGGCGGTCCAGCTGACTATTGCTGCTGACTGTGTCCATCCCCTTATGACCACAGTGTATCCATCTTCTAAAGGCTGCTTCCATCAAGAAAACATACCATTCAAAAAGCTCAAAGCTGAGGTCTCCTCCATAGTCACTGGATCACAGCGCAATTATTCACATTATTGATCTGCAGCCATCAAATCTGCAGCATCTGTGTGATGCTATCATGTCAACATGGACCAAAATCTCTGAGGGCTGTTTGCAGCACCTTGTTGAATCTGTGCAATGAAGAATTCATGCAGCTGTGAATGTAAAAAGGAGTCCAAAACAGTAGCAGCCAGGTGTTACTAAAGTGTCCACTGATATTTGTCGTTATTTACAGGGGCAGTGTAATTTTCCATCCAGTAGTTGCTGCAAACATATTATTGCCTAATGTCACTGTATGCTGGCAGGAAGATTGACGTTATTTGAAACGAATGTAATGGGAAAAGGACCCACGAGACAGAATTACAATTCAAAGATCCAAATCTTTAATCTATGCAAGCAGACTGCCACATGAGGTGGGCAAAAAAACCCCAAAAACTAGTTCAAAAGGTCACTTAAAGGGAAAGATTAGGAAAAACGCACAAGGAAATACCTGGAAAATCTGAAGTGGAACAGCAAGGAAACAAGAGTAATTGGGTAATGTAAGCCAGGAAATTTACCTTACCTTACTTTGGTTTATTAGGATCTTGAGGCCACAAATCTTTACATTTTCATGGTGTAATAATGAAACACACACATGCAAACCAACTTATAACACAAACCGTGACTCAAATCAGGGTAAGCCCTTTAAATTAGACAGTTTTTTCAATCCAGTTTTATTGGTTTCTTGTGTTATCTGTATTGACAGTGAATTCTCTCCCTTTATAGGCCATTATAAAACTGTTCTTTTCATTGCATTGGTTCTTGCTGTAGGTAATGATAATTGACTTCCTGTGGCCTGTCTGGTAGGATATTGGTTCTTAGCTACACTTAAATACAAATTTTCAAAACAAATAATTAATATTTGGCCCGAGGATGTAAACTACATGTATTGAGGATAAACTTAGGAACACTGGAAACAAGCTATATGTGTAAAAATCACTGTGCTTGTTTCTGTTTTAACAGAACTCCAGGTAACAAACCAGGCAGCAGCCCCAGAGGTCAGACTCCAGACGAGACCGGACGCCGCCACGGGCAGGGCCACGAAGCCAACTCTTCTGTTTCTGACTTGGCCAACTCGGTCACCAGTGACATGCTCATGGTAACATACACGAGTACTAATAGCTCAGATCTGTAGTCTGCTTTCTGCATTGATGATTTCAACTATATTTAGAGAGGAAGAACTGCTTTTGACAAAGCCTCTGAATCAGAATAAATGAGATGGCAGAGAGACTTCACTGGTACTTTCAGATCATCTTTCATAATCTAAGATGAAAGGTGCATGCAAATCTGGAGATAAGAAAGTGGAAGACGAGCCAAAGGAGTAGATGAAAATAGTGTAAAATGTTCAAAACTTTCACCCGTTTGTGATTAATCACCATTACAAAGAACACTGTTTTAAAAGCTCAAATTAATACATTTAGCAGTACTGTTTATGTTTATCGCCTGTGCTGCCCAGTTTTCTAACTTATAGCAGCTAATCGTCTTCTTTGAGGCGGTTTGCAGCTTGACAGTTTATCTTACCTTTGAAAACAGCAGTTGACAGTTGAGTTAAAATGATCCACTTTCACTGACTGTGCTGAATTAAATGTCAGCGATAAAGTACAATCCCAGCTTCTTTTCTTTCTTTCTTTTTAAGCATCGTGGCCCTATTTTTGTATTTTGACAATCATTGCTATCAGTAATAATAACACCTAACCTGTCAAAGTCATTTCTGAAAAAACACAAAAATGTATCGTGCCAGTGGGGTGTCTGTTTGCAGCCAATCTAAAATGAAAATATATTTTAGAGGTAGTAGATTTTCTCAGAAACCTTCAATTTTCCCCACCAGATAACCTTTTTGCTTGCTTACCTGCTTTCTAGATCACAGTGGTTTATTTGATAAGTGCAATGATTTTCTTTGATATTTCACTATATGAGAAATAATTGGCAAGGCTTCAAAGATAAGATCAAAGTTGCAATGCAGATTTATTTATCATGAGCTACGTGTCACTTACTGTATATAATGCAGTCTTTTGGTTCAAAGACGGAGAAAGCCTACGCGCTTCAGTTCAATTGAGGAGGAAAGCTGTTTGAGAAGTCTTTCATCACTCAGGAAAGTGCTTTCTCCTTCACCCTCAGCGCACCTACCTGTAGAGCGTTACAGTTAGCTGCGGCTATACAGTAAGTCAGCTAACTGAAACATAAAGCAATCATTACCCTGAAGTGAGACGCCGGGAGGGGCGGCAACGTGCACCTGATTCAGAGAGGTTCGGTAATTAGCTGTGAGAGAACATGCAGTGCTGCTGTGGGTGCTGTGAGAATATGGCAGATCGGTATGAGCACTGTGTAATTATGTGGGTTTCATGGGGTGTCTGAGGAATTCACAGTGGCAGTGCCTAATGATAATACTCATTCTGGGCACTTTTGCCAAAGCCATCTATATATTACACAACCCTCCTTTCATGCTGAAAATACCAATCCTGCACTTTTGAGCCACTTGTGGTGCTATATGAAAAGACATAGTCATATATACAGACAGTACTGAGAGGAGGGACCGAGTGAAATGTTATTGGACGTCACAGTATATATGCATCCAACCCACTCAAGCATCTCAGGTGATAGGGGTTTGGGGGAGATTGCATGGGGGTCCTGTCAGCATCAGGTTCTTATCAGTACGTACTCTGACACGGCTTTCATTTTGTGTGGTGCTCACAGAGTGGTGGAAAGTGTGGTGTGAAAAGTGTCTTTGCCTATTATCACACATCCACACATTATAGGGAGGCTTATATGTGCTTTATTTGTTTAAAGGATAAGGCTAGTGATATTCTACCGTTTGTTGCCACTGTCAAGGAATCTAATGGAAGGATCCCGAGCACCCGAGGGTTAGTCCATTCATTTTTGAATCGCAGTTACAAAGGAAAGGAAAGGGTTGTAACATTTTGACAATAATAGCTCAGAATTATAGACAAATAATATCTGATGAAACAACATAAAAGTGTGCTTTATGTTGTTCTTGAACACTTGCAGTCAAGAATTGCTAAAAGTGCTCATGAGCTCTCCAAAAACTACTTGGAATCAGCCGTTCTAAGAGTTGGGGAGATCCGACTGGAAGTGTCGCTTGTAGAGGTGAAGTCTGGTTGCTTTTTTTCAAGACTGACATGTGTGACCCTTTCCTAGATCACAACAACTTTGACTCACAGGACAGAAGAAGCATTGTGCATTGTAGAGATGCACAAAGGTGGCTAGAAAAAAAAAAGTTAAATGCTTTTTTATGAGTGTTCATCGAGGTGCAAAAGGACAATTTGATTCAAAGTGGAGGTATGTAGTGCTGCTGTGCTCCCAAGAGTGGCTGGCCTGCAAAGATCACACAACGAACTCAACACGAAGCCCTGAAAGAAGTGAAAAAGAACAGAAGTCAGACAGCAAAAGTGGGACATCTGCACAGATCTCTGCAGCTCCCTCAAATCTGACTTTTTTTTATCCACTGTGAGAAAAATGCTGCATAACAATGAGGAAAGGACAAGAAGAAGAAAAGAGCATGTTGTAAGTTTGGAATTAGGCCTGGCCTCTTGGCAATCCATGGGGAAACAATGAATTTAAAGTTGTGTGAAGAAGTTTTGAACTGTAGTATCAGGGCAAAAGTCAATTACTTTAAGCTTTGGAGAGATTTACTGATGGAATAAGACACTGACGAAGAGCACACAAGTAAATTAAGAATCAGAATCGCTGAAAAAGAACAAAATTCATGCTTTGAGATAGCCGAGTCAGAGTCCTGACCTTAACCCAACTGAGATGCTGTGGCATGACCTAAAGAGTCCACTCAAGTCATCTCAGAATTACTGATGAACTCAAACCAGTTATGTAGTGAGGAGCAGTCCTGAATTCCTCCTTAATACTGTGCTGGTCTCATAAGCAGTTCGAGGAAACATCTGACAGGAGTCACTGCTGATAAAGGAATGCAGTCAGAGGGATTATTACCTATGCATAATTAGAACATAAAATGTAAAACTGTTTATTTTTTTCTTTTATATATTGGGGTTTAGATGAAGATCTGTCCTTGTTTTTGTAGAAGTGCTGAAAGCCTAAGTTACTTTTTTCCCCAAAGGGTTAGCACGCTTTTTCTTCCAACTGTGCATTTAACGACATGACTTCCAAAAAACAGATGTGCTCTGCGGTTTTTAGCAAATGTTACTCAAGCAAGAGTAAATGATACATTTATGTGTGGTGTGTGTGAGTGTGTCTATATAATATGATATAATCTATATATAGGCAGCACGGTGGCACGGTGGTTAGCACTGTTGCCGCACAGCAAGAAGGTCCTGAGTTCAATTCCAACATCAGGCCGGGGTCTTTCTGTGTGGAGTTTGCATGTTCTCCCCGTGTTTGCGTGGGTTCCCTCCGGGTACTCCGGCTTCCTCCCACCGTCCAAAGACATGCAGCTTGTGGGGATAGGTTAATTGGATAATCCAAATTGTCACTAGGTATGAATGTGAGTGCGAATGGTTGTCTGTCCCTGTGTGTTGGCCCTGCGACAGACTGGTGACCTGTCCAGGGTGTACCCCGCCTCTCGCCCTATGACAGCTGGGATAGGCTCCAGCGCCCTCCGCGACCCTGAAAAGGATAAGCGGAAGTGAATGGATGGATGGATAGAGATTTTCCTTGTTTGAGGCGACCAAATACTTATTTTCCACCCTGATTTACGAATAAATTCTTTACAAATCCTACCATGTGGATTCATGGATTTTTTTTTCACATTCTGTCTCTCACAGTTGAAGTGTACCTCTGGTGCAAATTACTAACCTCTGTCATCATTTTAGGTGGGGGAACTTGCACAATCGGTGGCTGACTAAATACTTTTTTGCCCCACTGTATATATCTGGCCATGTTTGCCTCTGTTGCACGTGGATCGCTGTGGTTTTTAGAAAAAGAAATTAGGAAGGCAAATTTAAAAACTGGATAAGAAGGGATGGGGGGACTCTAAGAAAACGAGAGTATCCAAATGCAGAAAATTGGGAATAGCAATTTAGGCCATCTGTTGGCTGGAGGACTGCATAATGAAAAGTGAACATATTCAGCATAGAGAATGAGGCTGGGCAGCACCACCAGGATTGTGTGGGAAAATACAGAATTGGATATTATGTTTCTGCCCCTTGAATAATGCCTCCAGCTCTTCCCCCATCAGATAGCACTTTTTAAACTGGATTCTCTCCCTCCCTTCAGGCCATGTCACCATCAGTCAGAGGATGTGTCTGTCAATAGATAATCTGCTTTTCCAAACAGCCATGCAACCAGCTCTGCCCTTTTCTTATGGGGGACGCTAGCCATGCAACATAACATCATGCTAGTTTGCCACTTACAAGCTGTGGTATTTATGGTGAAGTTCAGAATTGGTGCCCCCCGTGGTGTGGAGTTCAAGTCACTTGTTTAGTGTTCGCTCCTCTTTAAGTGTTCAGACTGTGTGACCATGCTGTGAATATTGCAGAGCTTGACCCTTGATTTAGATCATAGCAGTGCAGCTCCCGCGGTGCTACACTTTTATACCTATCCAGCCCCAGTTCATTAGGAAAAAAACATAAAGTAATGCGGTCTAATGTAACAGTCTTATATTCAAAATAACCCCCTCATTATCACGTCAGTATTCTTTGTTATAGGGACTTATTATAATCCTTTATGTACTTAAATCTGAGCAGTATGCTTAGATTTTAAACACTTTATTATCAACACTGACAGCAGCATTGCCGCATGGCTATTACAGATCTATAATCTAAAAAAAAAACAGCTTTTTAACTTTAGAGAAGTGCTATAAAATCATTCACAGATGGTTTCTTTTTCCACACAGGCATACAAACTCACATAGCAACTATGGCAGAGTCACCATACAAGTCTGTTATTGTGGCTGGGCTAATGATCAAACCGCCACCTCTACTACCTGTGCAACACCACCCCAAATGACATATGTACAACATACTGCACAGTGGGTGGAAGTTGTTTATAGAAAGTAGTCTATCTACTCACAATTTGGACACACCAGTTCAGCAGCACGGAAAATGACATTATCTGCATTAACACATATTATTCTTTAACTGGAATCTTATCTCCTTGGAAACAAAATTCAGTTTATATCCATTCAATTATTGTTTTTAGCCAATTTGTTGTTTTTGGTTTTTGTTTAAGCAGGAAGTACCGTAAAAAAATCTCTTTTGCAAGATTGTGCTGGTTCTCTTCCTCTGATTCCTTCTGGAATCTTTCTTATAATTGTCATATTTCCACCCTTGGCAACAAGAACTACAACCATTTGCGATACCTTTCACAACTTTCACCCCGCAGAGGAATTTTTGCCCACTCTTCTTTGCAGAATTGTTTTAATTCAGCCACATTGGACATTTTTAAGCATGAACAGGCTGTTTAAGGTCATGCCAAAACCTTCATTTCAATTTTTTGTGCCATTCAACGGTGATCTCACCGGTCCAGTTGTCCATGTCCTGAAGCAGCAAAGCAGCCCTAGACCATCACACTACCAACACCATGTTTAACTGTTGGTATGGTGTTCTTTTTATGATACTTAAGAGATGTTAGTTTCACACCAGAGCTAACAGGACTCAAACCATCCATAAAATTCAACTTTTGTCTCATCAGTCCAAGGAATATTCCCAAAAGTCTTGGGGATCATCAAGATGTTTTCTGGCAAATTTGATGTTGGTGTTGGTGTTGGTGTGGTTCAAACTTGGTGTTCTTCTTGGTCAGCAGTGGTTTTCTCCTTGGAACTCTCCCATGGATGCCGTTTTTGCCCAGTCTCTTTCTCATTGTTGAATCAAGAACTCTGACCTTAACTGAGGTGAGTGAGGCCTGCAGTTCAGATGTTGTTTGGATTCTTTTGTGGCCTCCTGGATGAGTCGTCAGTGCGCTCTTGGGGTAATTTTGGTAGGCCTGGACTCCTGGGAACATTCACCACCACCCCATGTTTTCTCCATTCTTGTTTATAATGGCTCTCACTATGGTTCACTGGGGTCTCAAAGCCTTAGAAATGGCCTTGTAACCCTTTCCAGAGTCATAGATGTCAGTGAACTTTTTCACATCTTTTAGCCTACTTCACTTTGTCAGATGGACTCTATTCAAGTGATTCTTTGGTCAAACAGGTCTGGCAGTAAGCAGGCCTGGGTGTGGCTAGGGGAATAGAAATCAGCATTTCAAGAAAGTGTATTTATTTATTCATTATTTATTTAATAAATGAATATGATTAAAGACTTTTCCCAGTGCTGTAAATCCTCCAATAAGATAACAGAGTTGAATAAAAATAAATAATGCCCTGCTTATCTCCTCTTGTTCTGTCAGCTGTCACCAGGTTCAGAGGAAGAAGAACATGAGGGTCCAGTGTGTGAAAAGCTGGGTCGTATTCAGTTCAGTGTTGGATACAGTTTTCAAGACTCCACCCTCACTGTGAAAATTCTCAAAGGCCAGGATTTGCCAGCTAAGGACTTTTCTGGCACCTCTGACCCATTTGTCAAACTATACCTGCTGCCAGACAAGAAGCACAAACTGGAGACAAAAGTGAAGAGGAAGAATCTAAACCCCCACTGGAACGAGACCTTCCTTTTCGAAGGTGTGATCAGGAAGCCTTTCCTTAAACACATTCACAGCATATGCAGGCAGTCATTTCTGTCTGGATCACTGTAACATATTAAGACTATCGTGTGTGAATCTCTTTCTCAGGGTTCCCCTATGAGAAGGTGGTTCAGAGGACCCTGTACCTCCAGGTTCTTGACTACGATCGCTTCAGCAGGAACGACCCAATAGGAGAGGTGTCCATTCCACTCAACAAGCTGGACCTAGCCAACATGCAGACTTTCTGGAAGGAGCTGAAACCATGTAGCGATGGCAGTGTGAGTAAGAAGGAAAGAGGCTGAGTAGAGGAAAAGAAGATAGACAGGAAGGGAGGGGGCAAGATGAAGAGAAAGAGAAGATGGGACAGAATGTAGCGGGTGATGTCATTCCTGGCTGCCGTGATGCTCCCATGGGAGATGTAGCAGCATGCTAGAGGGAGAAGGGATAGGGAATATGGAGAGGCTGACAGGTAGATGAAGGAAACACAGGCAAGCAAAGGAAACATAGGATGAGTGACAGAATGGAGAGCAATGCAATGAGGCAATTAAAAATGAACAGTTTGTTATTGTTTTTGTTATTGTCTATGGTTTTTTCCAGGGAAGTCGAGGGGATCTGTTGGTGTCTCTGTGTTACAACCCCACAGCCAACACCATCACTGTGAGCATCATCAAAGCCCGCAACCTCAAAGCCATGGACATTGGAGGCACTTCTGGTATAGATACTCCCTCATCTTCCTTTCTTCAATACATTTTTACATTCCAACAACAGAAAATGAGAAAATAGCGTGTTTATATTTCATTTTTGGTTTTTTGTTGTTGTTTTTTTGTTCTCATTAAATCCCCAATTCTGGTAATTCATGAATGCTATATTGCTTCATAACCGGCACATTTCCCTCTCCTCAGACCCCTACGTAAAAGTGTGGTTGATGCACAAGGACAAGCGTGTGGAGAAGAAGAAGACGGTGGTAATGAAGCGCTGTCTGAACCCTGTTTTCAACGAGTCCTTCCCCTTTGACGTGCCTGCCCACGTGCTGAGGGAGACCACCATAATTATCACCGTCATGGACAAGGACAGACTCAGCCGCAATGATGTCATTGGGAAGGTATCTCCTTCCCACTTCTCTTCTTCGCCTCTTCCTCTCTTCTTCTTCTTCCTCCTCTTTTTTTCTCTCTTCCTCTGTGTTTTTCTGACTGTCTGTCAGACCATCAGCAGATGATCAGTGAGCCAGTCTCTACTGACCCCTGCTGGAACATGCAGTTCATTCCCCTGTGCTGTAAATGAACTCATATGCAGCAAACAACAAGCAGCTAATTTTAAGTGTGAAAGTAAAAGTGTGCTTTATTTAGACTTAATACTACAACATTTAGGAATGGCACAGAGGCAGATGGAGATACACACAGTCAGCAAACTGCACATTTACTGTTTTGGCTAAATGCAGATGGTGAGTTTAAACCTTTCCAGCTTTAACCGGAATATCCCCTGAATTTCTTTGTTGAATTAGCTGATCAACTCTGAGAAAAATTAATGTATTTCTGTTACAACGTGATTAAACATTTTAAACTTCTTATCTGCATCTTTTAGTTTCCTATAATTTTTCGTAGTTTTAATGCTTTCTGGGGAAAAAAATCTAATAAATTGCAGCTTCTTTTAGACACAAAGACATGTAGATGTACTTTACTTTAAACGGCAAATATGAACCCAGTACTGTGCAAAGGTCTTAAGCCACCCCTCATTTCTTTATATTTTGCAAACAAGGAATCTTGGAGTTTCTTGTGACTTTTTAAAGTGGTCTTAAAGAACAGTTCTCCAGGGTTTCTGTAGATCTTTCAAATGTTGTTTTTGGACATTGGCTGCTTTTTCCACACATTTTCAGTCCTGCCCTTCACACACACACACAAGCAGGCAAATAACTTGAGGGGATTAACCAGTGCTGTGTCTACACATGACAGAAAATTTAACAAAGAACCAACTATAAATTTGTATCCTTTTTTGTTACTAGCTGCCTGTCGCAAAAACATACATAATATGTTCCCATTTCTTTAGTTGAATCTACAAAAATGCCAAAAGTAACACAATTTGACAGTATAATATTGCATCTTTTGACCAACAAGGTAATTCCAAAAGAGCTATTTGCTGTAAGCTTGCCATATCGCAGCATGGTGTTGAGTGTGTCCTCAAAAAAATATGAGAAAACTGGTCAAACGGCCAACATCCAAAAAAAAGAGCTTTGAATGTCCTTCAACAAGCCTGGAGAACTATTGCTGAAGACTACTTAAAGGAATTACAAGAAAGCTGCCTAAAAGAGTTCAGGCTGTGTTGAAGAATAAAAGTGGTCACACCAAATATTGATTTTCAAGCCCGTTGTACAAACTCTGTTTTTACTTTACATGCTGTATTTTCGTGTATATTTACACCTGCTTCAATAAATCACTGCACCTATTTCTCATTTTCCAAGCAAAATATAAAAATTTGAGGGTTGGCCCAAGGAGTTTTGCAGACCATTGTTTATGTATTCCTTTGTACTGCTGCCTGTAGACAAAGTCACATTGGGTGCTCTGACTGAACAAGTCTGTGTTACGCTTGCTCAACAATTAATATGAATTAATTCACTGGACATGCAATTTAACAGTTTCTGCTTCGGTTGTAATTACTACCAAATTAGATTGTTCTTTTCTCGAAACTTGTGGGATTTGTCAGGATTTTAATATCCCATAAAACCACAGTTTCTTTTATCCCATAACTGCTTCAGATATCAGACTTAACAGTAACCAAAATAACTCCTTTTTTTCCCTGTGCAGAGTGAATGATTTGCTTGTTTTTAAAACCAAACACCAGCTTTTCTATAAATAAACATACGGTATATGTATTAGGAGAATAAAAATGGAATACACCAAAGCTTAAATCAAATCTTTGTTTCATCAGGCACTTAAAAAAAAATCTATACGCTGTGTACAGCAGGGAAGAGCATTTACTTTATAAGGCTTTCATACACATCTACAATATTTACAGGTACTATATGTATTCCCATTCTAACCACATATATTATTTTCTTTCACGCCGCAGTTGCCTATTATTAGAATAGCTTCGTAGAATAGAGAACAATGAAAAAGTGAACAATTTTTCATGTGGAATCCAGGAGTTTCTTGCTACATTAGAATCGCTTGCAGATGAGTCTGTGTTTGATCCTATTAGTAACAGCATTAGCCTTTCTCTGAGTTTTTCACTGGGTGAAATCTCTTGCTCTAATGGCTTTTTTTCTGCTCTGGATTTGAGTTAAATTCCAATTAGAGCAGCAGGCTTAGTGGTGAAAGGGCTACACTTAAGAGTCACAGTTTTTTTCTCTTAATACTCTGCTGTTTTATTGGGAGCATTCTTTACAAATAACATCTATCTCTGTGTGGCTGTATAGAAGTTACAGTGACTGTCTCTTCCTCACAGATTTATCTTTCATGGAAGAGTGGCCCTGCAGAGGTAAAACACTGGAAAGACATGATGGGTCATCCTCGCACTGCCGTGGCCCAGTGGCATGCTCTTAAGGCCTGAAGGACCCAGCAGCCCACCTGCCTACATTGTTTTCCCCTGAAGAATCCCCCCACCCTGCCCCTGCCCTCGGCACATATCCCCTACTACCTAAATGCACTGTTGGGCTTCAGACCATCTATCATCTCTTTGTTCTCAGGCCTCTTTGATATTCCTCGCCTTCAGTTCTCATGACACCTTCCTTAAATTTCACCCCTGTCAAGATCTGATTCCCGCCTGACCCTGTCTCATCCGTTTGTCTGAACTTAAAAATGTCTTTGATGTCATACGCTCTCCTTGTTCCATCTTTCTTTTTTTTCTTTTTTTTTCTTCCACCACGTTTCCCTAATGTTTTACATCAGAGCAGTACCTCTTAACACCCGTAATTACAAACTACCAACCAAAAATGAATCAAACAGGCATTCCAACCATCCGCTGTGGCAGTGTGTTTGTTTGATTGTTTGCTTGATTGTTTGAATCCTTCTGTGTTTCTGTCTCTCTTCCGACATTCCTTTAAAATGCCTAAAAAAAAATCAGGAAAAGCGGCACAGGCAACAGAAGAGCGATGGGCTGTATTTAAAATGGACAGGAACTGGACTCTGTCACTCATCATGTTTTTCACTCTTCACTCCTCCTCCTCCTTCTACCACTGTAATAATTCTCCCTTGGCTGGAACCCTTTGTCGTCTGTGCGTGCTGTGGGTGATGTGCTGTAACCCCAAATGAAGATCGTCAAGAAAAAAATAAGAAAAAAAGGATATGAACATGAACATTTAGCACTGGTCTAAAAGGGGCAAGTGTCAAACTGCTTTCCTATTTTCTTTAACTCCCGATGGACAGAAAAAAAGAGTAAAGTGATTAATGTTGTGTTTTATTTATTTATTTAATGAGTTTTGTTTCGAAAGAACTTAGAGAATCAACCTGTTCTTCCAGAAAATAAGCAAAAAGCAGCTTCCATGAGTGTGGAAGTGTGGGGATAATGCGTGTGTGTGCGTGTGCGAGTGTGTGTGCGAGTGTGTGTGTGTGTGTGTGTGTGTGTGTGTGTGTGTGTGTGTGTGTGTGTGTGTGTGTGTGTGTGTGTGTGTGTGTGTGTGAGGGAGGAAATATTTTAGATTTGCACGGCTGAACAAAAAATATTGTCGAAAACCAAACTGCCCTTGATAACAATGACAAAAAATGAGATTAGCTGAACATGTGGGTGGAGGTCACTGAAGTTAGTGTCAGTCTGTCCAAAACACATACACAACTTTCTAACACGCCCTTTAGTGGTCTCAAAAAAGACAGCTAGTTTCAGTTTCACATGTAAAAGATTTGAGCTCAGAAAATCAGACTAACTGCCGGAAATATATAACAGAGGATTTCATTGTCAAACAATTTACCACTTTGATTTTTAACGTTGTTGTGTTTTGGTAAATGGATATAGTCCAGAAACCCCAATGTAAATGGTTTTCTTTGAGAGCAGAAAACAATCTGTGCAAATTGTTGACGACATATAGACATGGTAAAGCAAAGGTACACCCTTTCTCAGTTCTAAAGTTTTACATACCAGCACATAATAAAAAGTTATTGACATGTGGTAAATACAACCTGAGATGCACAACAACACATTAGTTTAACTGAAACTAAGCCAAAATGAAGAAATAGTGTGTAGAAAGCTTATCGAACCGCCTTTAGCAGCAATAACTTGAGGTTAAGAGCTGGAATTTGACTGGGCCTTTGCAACACCTTAATTTTTAGCTTTTCTGCAATGTTGTAGATTTGCTGCTGTGCTTGGGATATTATTGCAGCCAGGCTTTAGTTGTCAAACAAATCGCCTCACATTTGACTCTAGAATAGTTTGATAAATAACTGCAAGGTGTCCAGGTCCTGTGGCTGCAAGCCCAAATCATCACCCCTCCACCACCGTGCTTGACAGTTGATGTTTGTGCTGATCTGCTGTGTTTGGGTTTCTCCAAATGTGGCGCTATGACCAAACATCTAAGGTGCACATAGTTTTTCACACACACTGTTTTGGCATTTTGGCTTAATGTTTCTTGAATTAAAAAATGAGACTGTGTAGTATGTTTTATACTTCATGTGAGGTTGTATTTACCTCATTGTAAGACCTGCTAGGACAGATTATGTTTTTTATGTCCTGATATTTAAACCTTTTTTCTTTTTTTCTTTTTCTTTTTTTTACCACTACGTTTTCCGAGTTTATAAGAAAATATTGAGTCCTACAACTAGAATTTCACTTTTTTCCATCACATTTCACTGCTGTGGTACCACAGCAGCCAACCGTTAATGCATGGCTTGATAACACTAGTGATAGATTGGAAAAACATTTTTTGAGATCTTATGTCCTCTTTCTAGCTTTTTACTGCTGTTTTTTTAACCATCTCCAAGATCTCATGGTGATAAAGTGCCCAATCCTACACCATGGCATTGCACCAATATGCAATACCAGCAAGTTTCTCTAAGTCCAGTACATCAGTGGCAGTGACCAGAAACTACAAGAAAAATATTTCTTACAGTAGTAACTTAAAACTGGCTGTTTTGGTGCGATGCCACTTTGTGCTCTCAAGAAATCTCAGATTGTATGTGCAGGCTCCGCCTGAGCAAACTGCTCTGGGCAGCCATGAGTAATAGTCAGTAGTAGTCAAAAGAAAGCAGACCTTGAGGGTTTTTTAAAAATGTATTTATATAGTTGAGATTTGTGTTTTCAAGGTTGACCATGAACCTTTAGACTCTTTTTTTGGGATGAACTGACAATTTATGAATACATGCAGTAAAATATGAGAAGAAATCACATGAAATCAAAAGTTTATAAACTGTTACAAGATTACAAATTACAAATATGCCCAAAATACAAAATAAGACTGCAGCCATAAGTTGCAGACGTTGTCAAGAGATTAAGAGCCCAGGAATATCATGGACTACAACTGGGTCGTTAATCTAGACTTAAAGACAGCAGCATTTGGAGGATTTGTAACGGACACAGGGAGTGGAGCTGCAGTTGAGAAAGCCCTGTCACCTTTCTGTTTGAAACGAGAACTGGGAATGTAAAGTCAGAGTTTGTCTTTATTTAGTTATTTTTTTTTAAACATCTTTGCTGCCTGAATGCGACCTCCCTCAAGTCCTGTACAGACACGAGCTGTTGGGATGAATGGAAACAAATGAGAGTAATAACACCTGGGGTTGGGAAAAGTCTTTTTACATTCCACTGTTTGTTTTTTGTCTACTGGATGTATGTGTGTGTGTTTGCACCGTGGTTGAATGTCAGTATTTGAACTTATGTTTGTGTGATTGTATTTACTGTGAGTCCCTGTGTGTATATCTGCACTGAGTTCTATTTTGCCAGTTTAATACTGAACAGCATTCTTTGCTGTTTTTATTCTGTATGAATCCAGCTGTACAGAGAAGTATGTTCTTTTCTTCTTTTTTTTAAGTTGTCACTTCTTGAAGAATCACTGCACTTGTTGACGATGATGCTGGAACAAACCTCTCTTCACAGCAGGCTTATTTTCCTCATGTTTGGAGGACATTTAGATCTCTTATACATGAGCTGAGAGTGAAGGTCACAAGAAAAAAGCTTTACAACAACCACAGATAAAAGTTGCTCCATTTGACCGCCATACACCAGATTTTCAGTTTAAACAAAAGCAGCTGAAGACGTTTTTCCTCTATGCCCTATCTCGCCTCTCTAAGTGGACCAATCTAATTCACCAAGGCCAAAAAACGAAGGGTTGCTCCTTCACGTCACAGCTGATGCTCCCTCAAAACACCCCCATTGTGCACACATGCTTTCTGGCACAAAGTATTCTGTGTGTGCCTTATGAACCCCGTCACGCCTTGCTCTTCACCATATGCGCTCCCTCTCCAAGTGTCAGGAAGGGAGGAGGGGGGGAAAAAGGTGAGACAGGAGATAATCATCACCTCTTTGCTTCACTGTTAGCTACATCTCAGGTCAGAGCAGAGCCTTGGAGCATCCCAAAATAACCACCTCTCATATTCATCTGTCTGTCCTGATGTACTGCCCTGCTGACAAAGCATTACATTCCAAAGGCTTAGTGAAAGTCAATCAATGCAATTTAAATATTGGTTAAAGATCAGTCAGGGTTTGATACATTTTTTTAAGAAATCGAGCTAAAATTGTCTTCTACACTCGTCACTGGCCAAAAACCAAACACTGGTAAAGTTTACTGGACAAGCTCGCATTTCTGTTTTAGGGCATTCTCTTTAGGGACTGCTTGAGACAAAGAGAGGTTAACCAGCAACATTTTAATTTATATACTGACTGTATAAAATGATTGTGAAAATGTTCTGTATGGAGAAAAAAAGAGAAAAAGAACCATCATTACTAATGGGGTTGTAGATATCTATCCTTGATATCACAAACCCCCCTGTTTCACTCCCTTTCTCTTTGTAGTTACACATCCGTGGGGTGCACAATGTTAAATATTGACCATTTATTTTTTTGAAATCTGTACAGTGTATATAATGATATAAATGTATATATAAAACAAAGATACTTCTGGTCTGGTATTGTATGAATTTTTCATATTTTCTTTTATTTATATTACTTTAACTCACACGTGTATTTCACACTAATAGTTAATTCAGTCTTTATTTTAAGTTTTTGATTACTGGCTACCAGGGTCAGGAGCAGACCATACGTGCTGGATGGGCAACCAACTTTGACACTGGGGGAGGCATTTGGCTCAGGACAGCTATATATGATAGTACAGTCATGGAGACATTTAGCCACAACTCTAAAAGTGCAAAAATATCTATCTTAGATTGCAGAGGCAAAGGGGGAGACAAACAATAGAGACTTTTTCTCCACACAGTAGGACGGATGATTGTGAGCGCACAGTGTCATCAACACATTTACATTTGTTTCGCAGTTTTTCAGTAGAGTCGTGCTTTGAAACTAGTTCTCAATATCTGCTCAGTGTCCTCCTCAGAGTCGTGCTGATTACCTCAACTCATGCAGAACTACTGTGCTCACATTACAGTAACTTATCTGTGATATTTCAGGTTTTCATTACCAAATTGTATGAATTAGTGTAACTTATAGTTGAAGTGCATCAGTAAAATGCAGCTGAGGGGGTGTAGTCACTCTTTTAGGTGGGGCTAGACCCCTGAGATCCATGGCCACTTCTTGCCAGTAGTGTGTTGGACCTTAGCTTTTATAACTGCCTTGTCTTTGTGGCATAGATTGAACAAGGCGCTGTGAACATTACTTAAAAATTTTGGTCCATGTTGGCATGATAACATTACACAGTTGCTGCAGATATGTTGGCTGCACATCCATGATGTGGGTCTCCAGTTCCACCACATCCCAAAGACGCTCTATTGATGGTGATCTGGTTATTGTCGAAGCCATTTAAGTCATGTTCAAGAAACAAATTTGAGATGTTTTAAGCTTAGTGTTGTGATGTGTTATCCTGCTGGCAGCATCCGTCAGAAGATGGCTACAGTGTGGATATAATGGAATGGATATGCTCAGCAACTCTTCTAGGCTATGGTGTTGGTGCCAAGAAAATGCCTTTATGTTGTTGCCATATGCTGACCCATCTGAATATCAGAGCAGAAATCAAGACTCAAAAGGCCAGGCAACATTTTTCCAACCTTCTGTTGTACAGTTTTGATGAGCCCATCTGACTTGTAGCCTGAGATTCCTGTTCTTAGCAGGCAGGAATTACACCTGCTGTAGCCAATCTGCTTCAAGGTTCAACATGTGCATTCAGAGATGCTCTTCTGCATACACTGGTTTTAATGAGTGCTTTTTTGAGCTACTGTTGCCTTCTAAGCAGTATGTCCATTCTCCTCTGACCTCTGGCATCAACAAGGCCTTTTTTATTCAGAGATCTTCGGCTTTCTGAATATTTTTCAAAATGTTTTTAGACCATCCGCTGTAAACCCCCAGAGACGTTGGTGTGGGAAAATCCCAGGAGATAAGCAGTCTATGAAATGCTCAGACTAGCCCGTCCAGCACCAAAAACGGTACCATGTTTCAAAGTCAATTAACCCCTTAAAGCCTGAAAATGAACTCATTGCCAGAAAGATTTAACTTTTTGAAAATGGAGAATTTATTGAACCATGTGACAAATTTGTTACAAAAAATGACATTTGCCACGTGATTGTGTGCTGCCTTGTGTGCTCCTCAGTGACTCTAAGCTGAATAACCAGTTAAGAAAATGGAATGCATTCATAATCCAATTTAATCAAAATTACAGAAGTATTGTCTGTTTTATGTACTTCAAGTTTGAGAAAAAAAGTAGCTGGTCTGAAGAACATTATGTATGAAAATAATACGCATGTAGCTCTAGCTTGAAGGGGAGTACCATAAATTAAATTGTTCTATGCAAGACCAACCTAAAGGTTTGCAATATGATTATCTATGTCAGTAAAATAACACAAACAATGTGGCTGGTTGGCTACCCAACCAACATCAAAATGCTATCTAACGTAACAGAGGTCTGTTTGCAAAGAGCTCTTAATGTGCAGTTTTCGTCCAAAGATGTCTAAAGAGTTTTGGGTGTTGATTCCATCCACCTCTGTGTAGAAGCTTAATTCCAAATACACATATCAGCAGATAAAATTTCAGTTAATTCATCCAATGGTGGAAATACATAAAATCACATTTGCTCCCTGCTTTCCTCTTCCTTCAGCTCAGGCAAACAACAACAACAACAAAAAAGAGGCTTGGTTTTAAGGGTAATTAACATGGATCTTTAGAATCGGCACTGATCTCTAGAATTAAGCAAATTGCCTGCTCTGCCTCCTACACACTAAACTGTCTCACTGCAAGTGTGCATGCATGTAATGATGACAGAGGGTGTTCAATTTACCAACTTATCTAACACTTCCGTCTTCAGAATAAAACCGGGCATGCCTCCTCGCTCGACACTTTTCTTATGCGCACAGCTCTCCAGCAGGCATTGGAAGACAAGAGGCGCACTAGGGGTGCTGCTGCAGGTGGTGCTGGTGGAATAAGGAAACAAAAGCACATGAGATTGAAATTCCAGGGGAGCAGAGGGTGACGGCAGTGCTGAGGATAAAACAGAGAGCTGTCACGACACGGGAAGCAGCAGTGGAGGATGACAGGAGCGGCGGGCTACAGATAGACACAGTGGGTGTGTGTGTGGGCAACTGATGAATATACACTCTAAACAAGCCTCAAAGCAATAAAGACCTGAATTGTGCTTCCCCTGCATGGGGGATCTTAAGGTGTTATTCTTTCTTTTAAGGCAAGGAATTGTGACACCAACAGTGGATCACATTCAGGTCTCTCGGCTGCAATGGTGATAAAAATATTGAGGTCATTTATGTGTAAGTGACAATGTAAAATGATTTTAATGGTTTCTTAAGTATAGTATTTAATGCACATGTATTAGGTGCATAATAAACTTTAATAATGAATGTAAAAGGAGCTGTTTTATAAGAAAAAGACCCCAGTGTCATTCATATTATTACGTTATATTATCAATCACATTGAAATTGCTATTAGATTGAGTAATCACGTGTAGGCTGTCTTTTATTGTTAGAGCCAGTCACGGTGGATCTAGTTACTGCTATAAACTTTTTTCCTTGTCTTTGGACTTTTTTCCATGTTCTTACATAATTTAACATTTTTTGACAAGCATTAAACTAAGAAAAGAACAAAAAGAACCCAAAAAGTCTTTATATATATATATATATATATAATATAATATATATATATATATATATATATATATATATATATATATATATATATATATATATATCTGTCCATGTCGTTGGTTAAATAGATACCCATGCTTACCCAAGGCAAGAGTCAGGGTGCACCATGAATTGATCACTTCAGAGTAAACATAATAACTGGTAAATCTAACATGGATGTTTTTGAAATGTGCACAGAAAGCCTTAAAAGCACAAGGAGAACATGCAAATAATTCTGCACATACAAACCTCAGCCAATCAGAAGGTTCAAACACAACCTTTTCGGGGAGTGAACACTTGATCGCCTTTACACCCACTGCAAAAAGTGTATGTAGCATACTAGTTTAGCTTTCCTCTGAAATGGATAAAAGAAATAAACTTCATGGTTGAAGTATTGGTTAATTTCCATTCGCAATAAAGGTAAGCTCTGAGACAGATGGCAGTGAAACGGAAAAAAACCACACAGAGGGGAACCCTTCTGACATCATCTCGGTCTATTTTAGGAAAAGCTGACAATGTAACAAGTGAAGGTCATTCTTCCTCAACATATTCTCCCCTATTAAAGGAGAATATATTTGCCTCAGTCTCATGTCTGCCTTGTTTGTGTAACACCTTGGCTGCAAGTCATGTGTGCATTAATATTCGATGGACGTACACAGGAGGGCTTGTCATCTGTTTAGAGTCTGTGCACATCTCCTGGCCAGAGGGCATTTCCCTCCTGCACTCAGTACAAGGTTCCACTGGACAGACATGACACATAACTGGACAAAAAAAAAATGTTCCCCTTAGTCAATACATGCATATCTACTAGAAGGGGAGACAAAAAAAACCCAACCTTTTTTTGGTTTTAACCAATAATATATGTGGTTTGATTGCAAAACTCAGCTTGACAGAAAGTATTTTTACTGTAAATAAAGGCTTAAAAATACACAGCTTAAATGTAATTGTAATTTATTTAGATAGCTTATATTTTCACATTGCATCCTGCATTAAAAATAAGGTATGTGAGATATGTGTGGTTTCAGGCGAGCCATTCGCCACACTGAAATCAGCCGGAGCTTGAATTTGACACTGAAACTGAAGGGATCTGCTTCCCTCTGGTGTCTGTAAACCCACACTGCAGGCTGCACAACCTTCCTTATGTAACAATAGTGTCTATATTGTCAGTCATGGCTTCCTGCAGTCACGTGATCCAATACCGTGGCATTATAGGCACAATCACAGTCATGAATGACACAGCAATGCAAAGAGACAAGCATTAACATTTATTAAATAACCCACAATGTCAATAATAGGCACAGTAAAATTGATTTCCAAATCATCTTGCAGCCATTAGTCAAAGGTGGCTTCTTCAGTAAGCCTCTAGCAAACCTAGGAATTTGAATATACATCACTGAATCACACATTTATAATACAATATATTCAGAGCAAGTTTCAACTTCTGAAGCATTTCTGTAAAGATTTATTACACTCACATTCACTCCGAAACCCTCATTTAATGAGTCTCTGTAAAAGGCCTTGCAGGCCAAAGACCTCACTGGTTTTCTTTCTCCAAGTACTCCAAGCTGGGCGCGTCCAGCCTCTGTTCATGATTGCGGTTTTTTGTGAACTCCTTCAGCATATCCATGACCTCTCCTTGGTAGACGTCAGGGGTGGGCTGAGCCTCTGTAAGTATAAAAAGACCAGGAGGCAAAGAGCATAAAATAAAGAATCACCTCAGTCGATTTTAGAACAATATAGGAGCATAAAATTGAAACGGATGTAGGCTGATGGAACATATTTTGCCTCAGTGATAATAAGAAGATGCACAATATGCATCAACTGAAATAAGATCATTCCCTCTTCATCCCAATAGTACATCTATGTCACTTTGAAAATTCTGTTGATTAATTTCTAAATGTAAAAAAAAAAAAAAAAGGGGCATTTCAATTAATCACTTAGTAACAGCTTTGTAATTATTTGTCCCAGTCCTGTCAGAATTCCTGCAACAGTTTATTTGTCTAGAGATGCTGCCAGTTTGGTATGCTCAGGCTGTTCTCACAGTGATTTTGTTTTCAGCTGTTTTCACACACAAAAAGGCAAATGACCGGAACAAATTAGAGTAAATTACAAGAGTAAAAAGCCAAGTTATCCAGGAAAAGTAAATGAGTTCCAAGGATAAAGCTTAAAAACAGTAAGTGAAGTGTAGTTCATTTATAAGCACTGTTATAACAACAGCATCATCATCATCTATTATTCCAAATACAATTTATTATTTCTTATCTGTCAGTTAAAACAAACCAAAATAATAATAAATAATCATAGCCACTGGAGTTTTACACATTTTGTTGTTAGAAGGTGAAAACAAATTGACTTTTGCTGTTTTCTTTGTTGCTGCAAACAAGTCAAAGGCTTTTTAGATATCTGTAACTGAGTAATGTCTGGCCCCAAACTTCCATCTTCTGCTAACTTTAGTGCTTTAATGTGCAAGTTTATTTATCTGTGTAGCACTTTTTATACAGTCTCATTCATTGCTCATCTGAACTCAAACATCCTGCAACATAATAATAAGTAACAATAAAAGAAAAATCAATAATAATAATAACATTTTACTACAGTTGCCACTATTCTATTTTTTTTTTTACCATTTTATTTATCCTCATTTTGCAGCTATTTAGTTAAATTAATATTCTTGATATTTAAATTGAGCTATTTGTATAGATGTTAGACCTTTCTCTTATATTTTATTAACTTTGTAATATACTGCATAATTTAATTAGTTCAGTCTGTTAGTGTTATCGTCTTGGAGGGACTGTAACCCACATAATTTCCTTAGGGATTATTAAAGTATTCTGATTCTGACTGGCAACAGGTCAGTAGCATGATTGAGTATAAAAAGAGCATCTTAGAGAGGCAGATGATGAGCAGAGGTTCCTGAATTCGCACTAAACTGTGGAACACTTTCCGAATAATGTTCCTCAACGTAAAATTCCTAAGACTTGGAATATTTCATCATCTCCATCATGGCTTTGTAGCAGAAGAGCCCAGGTCCTTAGAGCATCGTGAAATGTAAAATATAACAAAAAAGAGCCAGGACTGTAAAACATCTAAATCCTAAATAAGACAAGAATGGGACAAGATTCCAGTCCTGAAAGTTCCCCAACGTTCTTCAAAGAAGAGAAAAAAAATGTTGCTGCTGAATCAAATTCAAAATAGCTGTATTTATGTTCTTCTTCAGAGTTTAAACATTTGAAATGTTTTCTATGGTCTACTCTGAATAAAACGTGGAGTAATGAGATTTGAAATCTGTTTGAACTTTATATTTCACACAGCGTTCCAGCTTTTTTGGATTTGGGGTCATAGAAGAATAGCTAATTACAACTATCAACAGAAGTGCTATTTGGTTTTAAAAATACATGTGGAGGGAGCTAACTGAAGGTGAGTTTGTAAAGACAGTCTTTTTTTTTTTCATGTTGTAGCAGCATTCCCAACATTGTCATGGGTTGTAAGAGCAGCTGTAGGGAGGTGTTGGAGGACTTAATGAAGAGAGCTGAGTTTTGGGAAGACATTTGCAAAGCATTAAAAAATTAAAATCACTTCCAAAACAACTAAGAGCTAGAACAGAGACAAAACATGAAAATGAGTCTGCAAAATTAAAAAGAAAAACACTACTTGGCTCTCACCTGTTGCCCAATAGTAGATGTCCCAGTCGTTACTTGGT
This sequence comes from Maylandia zebra, assembly GCF_041146795.1. Classification (NCBI taxonomy): domain Eukaryota; kingdom Metazoa; phylum Chordata; class Actinopteri; order Cichliformes; family Cichlidae; genus Maylandia; species Maylandia zebra. The sequence continues at coordinate 21,732,343 of NC_135167.1, read as the reverse complement.
TCATTAATCAGCCTGTCATACTGCTTTAGCTGGTTCTCAGTCATTGTGTTCAGGTATCGCTTTGCAAAAAGGCTACAAGACAGAAAATTTATCAGGATCTGAAGCTTCCTTCCTGTTTTCTGAGAAAAAAATCCTTCACAATGATAAACAAAAACTTAAAAAACAGCTCTAATGATTGAAAATGCTTAAAATATTATTCTCACATATACAATGAAATTTTTACTATGAGACTGCACCAAAGCCTCATTTTAAACTCAAATGTTCTCAAGAATGTATTTAAAAATCAGTGATATGAATTATTGTCACTGATCGCATTTACACTGGATTTGATTAAGGAAGGAGCAAAGATCGATGGTAGGCAAACTTAAAACCGTGCTTAAAAAAAATACTGGATGTAAACACATCCTTTAAAGCTGAGATGGATGAATGAACAACGCAGGTCACGGACAAAATCAGTACAATTCAGCAACCTTAGCAATATGCAGTTCTCCAACATGCCCCTCTTGCGGCTTTCGTAGAGAAGGCGGCGTCTCTTGATGTCGATGGGCTCGCTTGGATTTTCCTTCCAAGGGGGCAAAGGGATCTCAATCAGGTCAACCTTTGTGTCTTCGGGAGAGTCCCCGCGGTAACCACGAGATGACACCAGCCCTGTGATTGCTGGTCTCCAAGCAGCCTGACACATCCCGGTTACCAGCTGATGGGACAAGCACACATTAAAAGACACATGTGATAGGTAAAATAATCCACTGTGTCTTCTGAACGTGCTGAGTCAGTACATCCGATTATTCTAGTTACTAACAAACATTGTATTTGGGCAAGATTGTGGTAGCAATTATTATCTAAAAGCTAATACAGGCATTGGATCTACATGTTAAACTGCCATTACAGCTTAATAAGTTGCATGAGGAACAATTTAGAGACTGTGTTCTGCTGTTCGCATTTTTCAGCTGACATTGCATCACTGATAATTGTGAGTCATGCTGAGACTAAATATTCTTAAGTATTTTCAATTTATGTTCAGGTATCAGCATCCAACTTTATTTACCATTTTCTCATTTTATGATCTAGAATTTGTGTTTTCTGTTTAATTTAAATTGGCTTTCAGTCTTCCAATTTAAGTGTTATTGTTTCAAATGTTTCATTATTCATTTTATTTATATTTTTACATGTAGTGTTAGACATTATAATGCAAACAATGTCCTTCATTTACTCACAGGTAGACACATCACAATAAACATGTTCCATGCTTCCTCGTGCTTTTTGACAAATACGAGCAAACTGACTAAAACAAAGATCATCCCGCATTTCAGGTGTATATTTTATGCTTGAATGAATGGTAAGTAAGTATTGAGCGGCTTAGCAAAACAGGTAAAAAGACTGGAGTGAAAATGAGTGGGGTGGGGGGCTGGGGAATGTTAAAAAAAAAATAAAAAAATGGAAAGACTTCCAAAAAGCTAGGAGAACTATTCCTGAAGGCCCTTTAACTCTATGGAAGCAAATTTGAAAGAAGTGAGGGTTGGTTCAAGGCTTTATAGTATAGTATATACCAATGCAAATCATATAATCTAAAACGTTTCTTTCTCCCCAGTTTCAGTTTTCGCTTTTAGCTATCTATAATAATATTATAATAACTATGATGGCTTGGAGTCCTAAAGATTTGCTGCTAAACTAAAATAAAGAAAGCAGGGGGTAATTGCATAATCTGAGACTCGGTGCACTGTTGTACAACTGTCCTCCAAGAGGACAACCTCTCTGCACCAGAGCTAAATCAACCCTGACAATAATAATGCCACATCCTCGCGAAATACTGAACCGTTTGTTTAATACTATTAAGTCTGTTACTGCGTCCTGTTATTGAACATTAAACGTACTAACGCTAAAAATGTTTAGAATTAGACGGCGAGCTCTGACGTTACGACGGCCACAGATTCAGATTTCAAGCAACAAATACACAAATGACGAATTACTCGCTAGCTCACCCTTTTCGCGACAATAGAAGAGAGCATTTTAACCCAGGTTCTTTTAAGGTCCACAAATTTGACGTATCCGTCTCCCCTGTCGAAATGTTTTTCTGCTGTCTGACAGAAATTACACAAGTACGGTGACAGGAAACTACCGGAGGGAGGGCTGTACACAGCCCACACGTGGTTTTGTTTAACTGCAGGAAAACGTAGCTGGCGTCACAGTTGGACCTTTAGAGGTTATATAGTTAATCTGTGTATTTATTTATTTTTCGTACTCAAAAACAAATGCATTAGCTAAATACATGCTTGACCCTTTACCAAAAACTAAACCAACTTGACTACAGGAACTAAAAGTCGATTGTTGTTTTCAGCCGGTGACTATGTCAGCTGCACCAACTGCCAGAGTAGCAACATTAGCTTAAGCTGATCAGAGAACGAATGAGAAGTAAACTGGTAGCTCGTGCTATGAAATACCTTGTATGTTTGTGAAAGTTTTCATCATAATTCAGCTTTCTTATCATTTATTTCCGCAGACTATATTTTCGGTTTGTCACACTCAGTTTTAGCCACAGTATGTTTATTTTAAGTCCAGCGGAACATTAACGTTAGCTAACAAAATAAGGAAAAGTGAAATTTCTGAATTCTAAAAGTGCATCCTTTGTGTTAATTTCTAAGGTGTGCATGTGCGAGCTGCACTTAAAACAAATAACAATTACTAGCTGGATTGCAAGTAATTAATTATCTTCGGCCCACGGGATGGCTGCTGCAGGACGAGAACATGCAGCTGGACCAAGCACCGAGGACAAAGATATAGATCTATATAGTGACCTGAATCAAAACGACGAGGTGAGTCTGGCATTGAAATCAATGCAAAAAAAAAAAAGGGTCAGTTTATGAAACGATCAAACATAATGTTTACTGAAACAATCGGTCAAAAATAAAACTGCGGTACCATATCTTCCTAGAAGGAAGGTGCCACATCCTTTAATTTTTTTTAATTTTACGTTATCTAATACTGGAATATATGTTAGTATGTTTTTGAGCTACTTAAAACTCACCTATGACATGAAAAATACTTAACTAAAAGGATGAAATTTAACAAAGAACCGATTTGGAATAGTTTCTTTGGGCTTTAGTTGTATATTTCTTTAGTTAAATATTTTTTAAAAGACAAAATTAACAGAGTTTGTGTGTTGAAAAGTAAAGGTGATCATATGCAGCATTGACAAGACTTTTGCCCACTGCTGTAATTATTCTTTTTCTATACTTCACAGGATTTGGATAGAATTGCAGAAGCAAATGAACTTTTTGATGCCGTTCTAACCGGTTCTGTTAACCAAGACAAGAATGTTGCTACCAAGGAGTCCTTACGTAAGGAGACATCAGCTAAGGAAGAGGTTAAATCAACAGAAGCAAATACTCCAAAAAGAGCAAACTATCTAAGGAGACTTTCTGTATATGTTGGGCATTTCCCATGGGTGAGTTGAGTTTTGCATTGCCAATACATTTTCATCCATTTTAGAAACACTGTTAATACTTAAACATTACTGGAAAACAATAAATAATAATCTGATTTTAGATTCTTTATATAATGCCAAGACAGATAGCACACTATACCATGCTTGCCATTTGTTTACACAGTTGGCATTACTTTAGTAATTTTCCAGTTCTTCTCCAAATGTGTTAAAACATTTGGAGAAACTAGCAAAGGTTACATAGATACAGTAGATCAGCGGTCCCCAACCTTTTTTGCGCCACGGACCGGTTTATGCCCGACAATATTTTCATGGACCGGCCTTTAAGGTGTCGCGGATAAATACAACAAAATAAAACTTGTACCAGTACTGAAAAAAAGAAAATTTATTCATAACACACGTGAAGAGACCAAGGAAAACCCGAGTAAACGATAAAAACGATAACAAAATAACGCTGAAAACCGATAAAAACCCTGAAAAACATACATTTCACACCTGAGCCTTAACTCTCGCGGCCCGGTACCAAACGACTCACGGACCGGTACCGGTCCGAGGCCCGGGGGTTGGGGACTGCTGCAGTAGATGATCTGTTATACCTATAAAGGGGTGGCTGTAGCTCAGGTGGCAGAGCAGGTCAGCCACTAATCAGAAGGTCGGTGGTTCGATCCCAGGCTGCCTCCTGGCTGCATGCCAAATATCCTTGGGTAAGATACTAACCCCATGTTTGCCTACTGGTGGTGGTCAGAGGGCCCGGTGGCGCCTGTGTCCAGCAGCCTTGCCTCTGTCAGTGTGCCGCAGGGCAGCTGTGGCTACAATGTAGCTTGCTATCGCCAGTGTGTGAATGGGTGAATGACTGAATGTAGTGTAAAGCGCTTTGGGGTCCTTAAGGACTAGAAAAGCGCTATACAAATGCAGGCCATTTACCATTTACCATAAAGTTGAATGACTTTCCCCCTACCAGTTTTTTTTTCTTTTTTACAAACCTTCTCATCCTTGCAGTGGGTAACTGAGAATGACCTAACATCTATGGCCAAAGGGTTGGGTGTGAAGAACATCGCAGACATCAAGTTTGCTGAGGACAGAAGTAATGGTGTGTCAAGAGGGTGAGTATTGTGTAAAATATAGAGAAACCTTTAAAAAATAAAGCATTTTTGTATTTTTCTTTTAAATTTTATCTCCTACTCTGTGATGCAGCTTTGCAGAAGTGGTGATAACGTCAGACGAGTCACTAAAACTAATGTTGGAAAAAGTACCACAGTGTAAAATCAACGGGGAAAGGATAGACTGTCGCTATGCCACTTGTCAGAACCTTGCTTTTTTTGAAGAGGAAGCAAACAAACGTAAGGGGAAGACGACTCTCACAACACCCTGATATTTAGTTTGTATTACTAAATGTCAGGATAACATTTTTCATGGAGATGTATTTTGTTTTTTTCAGGTGTACCCTTGCGAACTAACAAAGAAACCAAGGAATCTGATTCGTCAGATGAGATTCTCTCAGTATTATTAGCACAGAAGACCGCCCCGTCTGCTATACCTCCACTTTTTCCATCACATCCACTTGCTAACAGCTTTCCTCCATTACCCGGCCCTTCTTTTGGTCATCCACCTCCCCTGTTTCCACATATGCCACAAACAATCGCTCCGCTCATGGCAGCCCCACTGTTCCCTCCTCATCCAGTCCCTGTCCCAAGCCACCCGTCTCTTGGTATGCATCCCACATACTTCAGCCCAGCACAGGATGGGCACAGCAGCAAAGCTTACAGCCAACAAACGTGAGAACACATTATTTAATTTTTTTAGCCACTGACACACTAAAGGCATTTACAGAGAGATCATATTAAACCTCCAGTGGAACGTGAACCAATGAGCAGGATACAGAGAGGCATAAATGAGAATAGAGATTACTTAGGACTAGAAGTTACAAAAAAGAAAACATTAAAACATTAGTTACTTTTACTAATAACTGCCTATTTTACAGAAACACACCTAAAAGTTCAGATCAACATTTGGAGGAGCTTATGAATAGAAACAGAACCATTGCCAGCAGTGCCATCACAAAAGCTGTGAGTGGTGCAACAGCTGGTAAGTATAAATGCATATGGGACACAGGGTTTTTTTATGCTTATTATCAATGATTAACAGACAGTTGGAGAAACACTCAAAATGTAAAGTTGTTCCACACAACTTGCACTTGAATTAGGAAGCACACACATATCATAGTATATTTTTGTCTTAGATATAATTGGAATACATGTTTTTACTAGTGATAAAAAATAAATACCGTATTGTGTACATAAATCATTACAGACTTTATGCATTATTTGAAAGGCTCTGAAAATGCTGTTTTAATGCTAATCAGTCTGATCTCTGCAACAGTTCTAGTTCTTTGGTAGATTATTCCTATTTTTAAGGACATGACTTTTTATAGATAGTTTTTTTTTATTATTATTTTGGCCTGCCAGTTTTTTGTTTTTTTTTTGGTCTCCACTTCAGTTCAGTTTATTGAAAATACTGCAGTTGCAAAAATTACAAGAAAGACTGGCTCCTTTGAAGAAAGATACAAAGAATAATGAGTAACTCAAGAATTTAGTACATTTAGCATATTTGTGGCAAAATAAGAAAAACATGACTGTTTGGTTGTGGTTTAATCAGATTTGATTGTCAGCGCTTTTACAACACAATCTGTGTCTTTGGGACCTTTAGGTTTTTGGTTATGTTTTTCTAGCTTTGCACACTTTTAATTTCTACTTTCTTCAAACGTTTTGTTACCTCCTCTAGTTCTATCAGAGTGAAATAAGAGCCTTTCTTAGTTCTAACTATTTCTACTTGGGATTTGAGAGGAGTTTAAGATGAAGCTTCGGCTGGCACATTTAACAACATGCAGAGATTTATCCCAAAGCCCTCTCAGCCTTTTTTTGGCTGCGTGCTCTGGGTCTCTGTATACACATAGGTGAATCATCACCTCAGGCCAGGCTTTATGTCTTCTGACTCAACAAGCCTCCCTGCTGCTTCTGTTCCGAGATACTTTCCTATCTTTAATGAATTTTGTAGTAACTGTCGCCCATTTTCAAAAACTTTTTATTAAACCTAACCCTAGGAACTTTAAAGTGTTTCGTTACTAAACAAACAAATGCTTCTAATATCTCCCAAATTTCTACATCAGGAGACCTGCAGGTGGCCATGGAAACACTATTAACTGCCATTGCCATCATTAAGCAGTCCAGAGTGTATGGAGATGAGCGATGCCAGACGCTGGTCACATCACTCAAGGATTGTCTAGTCTCTATCCAGGGCAACTATGGCTACAGGTTTGTATAACTGCCTATCAAAACGCTGTCGTTGTTGTCCATATATGTATGTATATGAACTAATACTGAGGTTGGACCTAGCATTAGATTTCTTACTTTGTTACAAAACCATATTTCTTTTCAGTGAACAAAGTCGCTCTGGAAAAAGAGACCGGGACAGGAGTCGGGACAGAGAGCGAGAGCGGGACAGAGACAGGGAATGGAGCCGTGACAGAGACCGTGAAAGAGACCGTGAAAGAGACCTGGAACGGAGTCGAGAGCGTAATAGAGACCGGGAACGGAGTCGTGGCAGAGAGCGCGATAGAGACTGGGACAGGAGTCGTGACAGAGAGCGTGATAGGGACTATTCTTCTGTCTGTGAAGATGCAGGAATGTCTCGAAGACACCTGGAGCACTCCTGGAGTGGAGAAAGGGAAAAGGCGTATTCACGGGAACGGGAAAGACACAGAGATCACAAAGACAGGTACCACTAATTAGGTAAGTTTTTCACTAATATTAATTTGTACACTACAATTATATTTTACCATCAATCAGTTTCACGTTTTTGGAATATCTACTATTTTTCCAGTAGACATTTTGACCTCTGATGGAAGGAAAGCCCAGGTGTGTTCCACATAGGTTGCATTCCGATATTGCTAACTCACTGGAACAACTTACTTGAACAAATGAGCCATTTTTTATTTCACCTTTTGTTTTTCTTATGGTGACAAAAAAAACACAAGTCGCCTGCTCTCAAGAAGTTCTGTCATCCGTGTTAGGTTTCTCATTACACAGCAAGAAGTACAAAAAACTTAAATAAGACTTACATCTTTTAGTTTGTTCAGTAAACCTGATAATGCAGATTTATTCATGTAGAGCACAATAACTGTGCTTTACTTCCTTCAACCTTCAACAATTTGTTCAGGAATTTAGCAGCACTTTGTGCTGTGATGTAATAGTAGTTTATTATTTAGTGTCAGTTTTTTCATTTTGGTTTATAAATGTATAAAAGCTTCTTATAGCTAATATCTTCTCATATTAATAGTACTTTTCATCAGATCTGAGGCCTGTACTATGAAAAGAGGTAACTTCAGCAGTAAAGTTCACATCTGTCACTTATGGTTTAATATGAACTTAGAGAGATGGTTAAGTGTTACCTGAGTGTATGTTGTCCTGAGAGCAGGAGCTCCATTACATTTCATAAATGTTTGTAGAAGCAGTCTGCATGACTAGGTGCTTGATTTCATACATCTATGGTCATGGAAGTGATTGAATATCTGAATTTAAATATTTGGATTGGTGACTGGATCCTTCTGGCAGTTTACTGTATTATGTATGTGTATATGGTTCATAAAGTGAAACTCACTAAATTTACTATATTACAGTGGATCAATTTATTAAATCTGCCTGCACCAGACAGAGCACAGCTATATTTGATCAAGTAAAATGAAAACATTTTACTTGATCAAATGCAGAACTTTTAGTCAAGATATATGTAAGGGATTAGCACAAATACTGCTGTGTGAAACACCACAGGATGCATCCTAAAATGACAGAACCCATTTAGGAAATGTATTTCTGAAAACATACAAACATTTACTTTTATGTTTAGTATAGTGTAGGTCTGATTTGTAAAATTTGTGGATTTCAAAATGTATTATTTTCCCATCCCTAGACTGAAGTCCTGTGACTGAAGCAGAGCAAAGACAGGCCTTTTTTTTTTTGGGACAAAAGTAGAAGAATTCCAGATTAAACTACGGATATGCATCTTCTAAAGTCCAAGGTGTACTTTTTTTCTTTGAAGGTACTGAGTTTTTTTCTTTTTTAAGTTCTCCAGGATCTGTAATTTTAGATAAAGACTGTAGAATTGTTGCTGGGACATCAACTTTCAAAGCTTGCATGCACAGAAGCGCCCCCTAATTTATGTAACTGTAAAATTTATCACTTTTTGTATTAAATGTACAAAAAAATATCCATAAACATAAATCCAAGTTGTTTTATCTGCTTACTGGGGACCACAAAAATCATTTAAACTGCCTCTGTTTGGACCACTGTTAACACATTAAAATGTAAAACTACTGAAAGTCTCGCTACAAGATTTATCATGCTGCTTGGTTTTAATGCATAGAACAAGTGTGGGGACTAAGCTTTGCAACTACACAAGACAGCAAAGGTATAAGCACATGTAGCAATGCCATCAACAGCTTTTATTTAGAAAAATGCATCACATTAATAACACAAACGCTCAAAACTTCAGCCTGCACAAAGTCCAAACAGTTCTTCTAGTTTTCATTTCTCCAATGGCGCATAATTCAGCAATTTCTCAATAAGATCCACGTGAGAAAGAAGCATCCTCCTGCAGCAGTACCTCTTCAGTCCCAGGGCATCCAGGGCGTCACTTGAGAAGGAAGAAGAACAAGTAATGTCAGAGCTAATGCATGATATCCTGAATGAATAAGTACATGGACATTACTGAACACACTGAGGAAAATGGTCTAAATGGCCTCATGCAATTATGATTCACTTAATCCATCAACTAATTTTCAAGCTGACTTCAAACCACTCAACTTCTACAAACGAAAAAAGTTCAATGTGCAGCGATTGCACTGCTACTAAGTTGTGTTGCCATAATACAACAGTTACTTACAATTTAAGAGGCAATGTCAGTGGAACAAAACAGAATGTATTAGTCTTACCCCTCTGTGTACTCGGCTTGAAGAAGACCAAGGTATGCTTCCCATTTGTTACCAACAATCTTGCCACACGTGAAGCACCGTACAGGGATGATCATGTTTAGACACCTGTGAATAGAGACCTGGTGCTCAACTTACCCAATAAAATTACGTATCAAACACGTATGTGATGTTAACGACCCAATTTTGTTTTCGTAGATCTACGAAAAACGACGATAAGTTTAACTTGAAAGTATTAGTAGGTGCCCGGCTAATTCCGAGCTAGCTAGCGTCACTATTATGCTAATACTGTATCTTTGGTGTGTAGCTAAGACAACTATAAATTATGCAAGGTGATAAACCCAAACGGTGTTTACCTGTGCGTTGTTTATTGATATTTTTTGTATCTGTGCGTGTTTTTTCAGGAGCAGTTATAAAATTAATTGAACAAAACACCTAGCTAGCCATTTCAGCATGCGTAACCACGCGCTTAGCATAAAACTTTAGCTGCTTTAACATGTTGCGAATCGCAGTGTTGGTTGTTTACCACAAAAAGCAAAAGGTCACGTTTTATTTACTCACCGTTGCCACTATCGTTCGCTAAAGTACACAAGTTATGGTCTTCTGAGAGAAACAAACACCGGAGAAGTTGTAACTGCTAGCTTTGCTTTCTCCAACCGCAACAACAAGAAGACTTCCTGTTAGAATCTTTCAAAATAAAGGACTACTTCGGCCTCACTGTTTTTCATCAAGATCCGGGGGGAAAAAATAATCTAGAAAAATTTCACAAAACTTCTCGGAGAGATGTAGCATGGGTAAAGGTTAACTACATTTAGAATTATCGCTAAGTTATAAATAAATAAAAAAAAGCCTAAACTGTATGGACTTAATATTTATATCTATGAACAAGTGATGTGGAAAATATCTTGTGCAAATAAGAGAATTTACTTCATGTGTGGAAATGTGTTGCCTCCCTGCTGATGGTTATCCTTTGTTCATCTGCAATAGCGGAGTGAATTTAATTTTATGACATTTAGAGGTAAAACGAAAAGCTTGAGTAGGTGTTTCTTTTCATTATAACGCATCTTTGTACGAATAAAATTAGACATGCATATCACTTTTCTAGTAAATTATCTTGTACACACACATTAATAAGAGAGACCTATGGAGATATTAGGAGAGAATTCAGTTTCTATGTACCCTTATAGCTTCCATATTATTAATAATACATGTAAATTGTTCATTGGCAAAATGATAGAAAAGCAGCAGCCAAGCTATGAAAATCTCACATATAGCATTGGCATCACATAAGTACAGCTCTAAAAATGACCATAAAGTTGACTCAGCAGAAAGCAAGCTGTCACACTAACTATAGAGCAAACTGCAGATGCCTTAAAAACAGACACAATACTTCTCAGCGGTATAACTACATCCTATGTCACATTAACGAAACATCCTTCTGGGAGGACGTGTTGAGCAAAGTAGACCTGACCACAATAATGGTTTCCGTGGGCCAGCAGATATTGATTATGGAGTAAAAATGAATTACATAACAATACACCCTGACACCAACAATACACCCTAATACTTTACATGAAATGTGCCTCAAAAGGGGTAATAAAAGAGTGATTAAAGACGTTCCTGGACACCTGATGCAGTCTGATACATTCATGGTGAACTATAAACTTTGTTGTGACAAATAACTGAATAAAATTCAAATAATAACAAAATACAAAAATAATAAATTATAGTAGTAAATATCACAAATCACAGAATACAGAAAGTAAAATTAAGTCAACCAGAAGTTAGTGTGTGTGTGTGTGTGTGTGTGTGTGTGTATGTATATATATATATATATATATATATATATATATATATATATATATACACACACACACACACATACATATACATAAGTAGAAAAGGTTCAACTATGCCATCATAAATAAACAATGTTGTTGTTGATTTTTAATAGACATGTAAATATAAAGTTCAGATGAAACTGGGTATCATTTATAACCCATTTAAAGCTGAAGTTGTGATTAAAGACATACTCACTTGGGTTGGTTCACTACCTTTAATAAAGTTGGGTTTCACTTTCTTTTTACACATTAAGAAGTTTGGGAGCTAAGGGGAGGGTGCATAAGGTAAATATGTTATAAATATATAAAAAAATATATCATAACCATCAATACTATCATTACAGCCACCATACTATACCACAGCATACCATCACCCTCATTATCATCGTATGTAACATCGCCATCATTTCCATCACTAACATCACACATTATGACAATGTTTATATAATTTAACTTGCTACCGCACGTGTGCTAAATGAGGAGTCCTATCTGAATTATTGCATTTATACGCTGTTGAGATTATGAAAATAGGAATTTTCTTCTTCTTCTTCTTTTTTTTTTGGTACACTGTATTGTACAATGTAAGGTGAAGTTTGTTTCAGTGTTGGCATAGGCCATCTATGTTTTGGACATGCTTGGGGTGCTAAGTGTAGTGATGAGTGCTGAGTGTTAGCACAATGTTAATGGCCAGTAATGTGTAAAATGTATACATATCCTTAAAGTTAAATATGTGTTAGAACTGTCTTATGCATCTACTTATGGAACGGGGGACAATCCCCCCCATGAGCTTTGCAATGTGAGTTGGAAATAATGTGTACAGCTGTACAAGTTAATGAGTGCAGGAACAAAAACCGAGACTGCTTTTTTCCCTTTTGATTAAACTACAGTTCTATCCAACTATAGAACAATAGTTCATGCACACCACACTTTCATTGTATAAGAGTATTCGGGATGCTCTCATTACTAATTCCTAAATGAGGTTGACAAGGTTTAGAAAACATAAGAGGGGCAGAGGGAGGACAGAAATAACTATCATGTTTTGGCAGCAGGCTTTTAACCTGATACACAACACTAATGGCTGTTCAGCCTGCTACAGCTAAACATCTACTGTAAGATGTAAACAGATTGAAACAGCATGACTGCGGCTGCTGTGTAAGACACGAAAGGTTATTGATTTGTGATATAATTTGACAGTAAAATAAATCTGCTTATTCTACAATAATAAATAACTGCACTATTATACTCTGGTCCACAGTATACATATTTTACATCCAACGACCCTTCATGTGCCATTCCTCGACCCCTGCATACTTATGTGTTCTCTCTGAATTTTTATTGTGTTGTACTTGCTTGTGTTCGCCAGTTCGATGTCTCATACGCTCTATACTAATAGAGGAACTCAGTACCTTCCATTAGGCTATCAATGATTTAGCCAGAGTAGTTTCAATACACCACAGTGCACAATCCCAGCTATTCTCTGCTCTTCTCTTCCAACAGTCTCATTTTAAAGTAAAGTAAAAACCTAGAACTCTGATAGCTGCTATTCATATTTCAAAGGTTCAATATTATGATTTGAGGCTTCACGTGTTTCTTTTAGCAAAGTGAACCAAGCTCATTTCTGGTGCAAGAATGTACAAATATTTAAACATTTTTGTCAATATTTGTTGAAATTAGATTAAACCAGACAAAGCAGCTGAATAAGCTACCTTTAAGAGTTCAGGTTTTTAGCTCGGCGTAAGGTTTTTTTGAGTGTGTTTTATATAATTATATAATTACACTTCAGATGCAGTATTGTAGCAAATTCATGCATATAATATGTGTAATTATGCTCCATATACAGCCTTGATCGGAAATCAAATGAGTTGATTCACTACAAGTGAAAGCAGGGCTAAAAAAAACAAAAAGAAAAAGTCCCCAATCTTTATCATGATAGTCTGTGAACCAATCAGCAGCGACCATCTAAGTCATCAACCAATAAATACCCCAACTTCAGATAATGATTTGGTTTTAATTTCTCCTCGCCAGTAGCAATACTCCGAGCAAAATGGCTCCCGCAGCAATAACGGCCCCACCAATAAGAAAGGGCTTCAGGTGTTCCAGAGAGTCTGTGCCGGAGGCTGCAGCTTCGTCACCTGCTGCTGCTGTCTCTGTTTCCGCTGCTCCATCCTGCGCAGGAGGGCGATGCTCCGGCTCAGGAGCTGCAGGGGCAGGGTCAGACTTGCGTGGGGCAGCCGGCTCCTTTTTCTCCACTTTAGGTGCTGCCTTTGGAGCTGAAGTCCCAGGCTTGCCTTTGGCTTCCATCAGCTCTGAGACAGAGGTGTGGTCTGGTTACAGGATACTTTATAAGGTCAGCTCTGTGCTGCTTCACTGAGGAAAAAAAAAAAGACAGCAAACAGACATTGCCAGATTATCCCTCTAAACTGGGCTCAGACATCATGTCATATGCTCTGTTGAGTGTAAAGCCACTGGCATATGAAAGACCACCTGATAATCATGGATTCACCTTACAGCAGTGAAGCAGTCGTGAGGCGATAGGGCCTTAAATGTGACCTTGGAAATATGACATTGATAGGAATGCTCTGGTGCTTATAGGGGCTCGAAATTGTTTATTTTGGTGACATCTCCTGTGACACGATCTCCCACTGAAGGAAAAAGAAGCCACAGAAGCGTCCTATGTTAAGGTTTTTCATGGGACAATCTTCTAGCTTTATAATGGAGGCAAGGGGGGAGGAAAGCATTGCATCTGCAGAGCTGATGTAAGGCTTAATCTTTACTCCTTTGACCGTGAGAAGAGCCTATAGTGGAAATGCAACATGAAGATTTTATCTTTTTTCCCCTCCTTGTTCTCTATTCTGTAAAGCCCGCATGAGTCATTTGTGCTATAAATGTAGGACAAGATGGAGGAAAGAAATAAGGAGTACAGTCACTGCAACAGAGGAAATCAGGGAAAATGCTAATTAGAACAAACGAAGAGGAATAAATACAAGACAAGACTAAAAGAACGCATTATTCAGCTTCAATATTACAAAATGCATGTTGGACGCAGCTTAACAAAAAAGTCCCCTGTTATACAGGAAATATCTAATAGAGGAAATATAGTTTTCACCTACCTATCCAGCAGCACTATATATATATATATTACAGGGATAACGGGTGGTACAGAAAACACGGCAAAAGTTGAATGTCCTTAACGTAGGAAGGTGGGAGACAGCGGAGAGATGGAGGACGCAGAAAGCAGACGGCAGGAAAATGAGAGGGAGAGGACGAGAAACTGGGACGTACCATCAGGTGCTCAAATTAGGGGGAGTCGACTCCTGGATCACGTCTTTTTGAGATTATTGCGCAAGCACAGACCCGCTGTCTTATTATCGGCTAAATAAATGGGATTTCCTTCATTATTTATCGAGTTTATATTACTGTGATCATTAAACTAGTCAAATACAGGCTAATACATTAAAATAACTTGTTTTTTCGTTTAGAAGCATTTTTTTTAATTATCTGTCGATAATCAGACAGCTAACTGCAAATAAAACAGTTTCTGTGGATAAAAGGAGCTGACTTTAATCTTACAGGATTTCGGGGGTGTATTGGTATGTCGTTGACAGTATGGCCATCAATTATTAACCTTTTACCCAACCTATAAGACGTAAGAGTAGAGTGACGTAGGCTAGAGACGCTATTCATAACGTAAAGGCAACATCCTCCAAATTAAAGCGGAAAATCAAGGCTTTAGCGTCACTGGGTACATGAACAATAAATACATTAACAAATAATTACAATAATAAAATAAATTATATAAATATACATTTATTAAAATGTATAACATATTCTTTATTCTAAATATATTTTATATTCTAAATATCTGATTTCTTTTGGTTACATCATAGTTACATAACACTGGACAAACGTTTGCATGTGTGTGTGTGCGCAGATACAGATTTTGAAGTTGAAACAAAAAGAAAAAAATTTTTTCTAAAAGATTCTTTTTTTTTAGATGTTTGTTTAAAAAAAAAAACGTCCCAGTGCTCAGCTCTTGGTTCACTTTTCCATGTAAAAGTGAAGTCCTGTGGCTGCAATGGCTCTTTGTTCTCACGAGGATTTTCGCATTTATTTCTTCTTTTCAAGACCACGGCAAGATGTGCAGCAGCCCCGACGCCATTTATATGTCGATCCAAAGACCAAAGTGATATCTCAAGATAGTAACTTGCAAATTAAGAGGCTACCGGTCCGTACCAGCTGACGACACACACGCGCACAACCCAAAAGGAAATTTTTTATTACATATCCAGATCTTCTTACACAATATGGATTTGATTTATTATCTGCAAGGAGCACGTCATATGAGGGGAAAAATGGGTGGGGGAATTGGGTCATGATGTCATGCAAAATAAATTATTAACGGCGTTTATCCATGTATCCCAGTGTCGTCACCGAGTGTGAGAAAGCGTGCATGCGCAGAACAACCGTTCCCACTTCAATAAGTTGACGTTTCTGTTGTTTCTTGCTGTGAATCGCGCGCAGAGCTGAAAAGCTTGCTCAAACTATGAACTGAGCGAACAAAACAAAACAGAAAAGAAAAAAGAAATCACTGTCGGATCTCCCCCTGGGTCTTTCTAGATGACATCACAAAGGGGAGCGGCAACCTCTGAAAGAAAAGAAAAAAAAAAAAAAAGCACCGCTCTCTTTGAAAACGTTTGCTGATAATTCACAAACCACCGGTGGCGCCCTTTCTCCACAGCACCTCCACGGAGTCTGTGGTCTGCCATTTACTAAAAAAAAAAAAAAAAAAAAAAAAAAGGGGGGGGGACGAGTCAGGTGTGCGTAAACATAAAGCTGCCCTGGGTTTGCGCAGCCAAACACGGAAGGGGAATAGCCAATTCGTACGCGTTTTTCGGTGGGAAAATATCCTAGGGGATGGGCTAGATTCTCGGGAACTGCTGCCGTCCGTGTCGGGATTCGGGAGTTGTCCGGCTGTTGGCACATACACACACAAGCTACAAACAACAACGTGAAACCCGAAGGGCTCGATATGTTCGCTAATCCCAGGGGACTGTAATTCTCTTTCATGGATCGAAATAGTCATGCAGAGCTCGGACGTGAAAACGACCACCACAGCCGACGACGTGTTGCAATTAAGCGGAGAGCCGAGCCGCCAGTTTCCAGCGCTTTCAAAACGGCCGTGTGATTAATTACAGCTTCGACTGTGCGTCTCAGGATTGCCTGACAGCCGGGAGGTAACCGAGGAAGCTCCCGGTCTTTGATGTCTCTGGGTCCATTCATCCTTCTGTTGTAATGACGTCTGCACGGTTATTTTAATTCCATCGGTGAGGCGTTTGAGTGTTCATCCAGCCCCCAACCTTCAACCGGTGTCGGGGACGACGAGCCTGAGGCGGGTCGACAGTCGCAAGGATATGGAAAAGAGAGCGGAACCGATGCAGTGGGTCTTGGCAAGGCATCGTCAAAACACAGGTGAGCAGTAGCAGCAAACGGATGAGACTTGACTGTAAAGCCGCCTTTAGTTATATGCACACGCAGGGCAGCAAAGCCCGCCACGACACGGCCAGCGTGACCCGGCTTTTAAATCCACGTCTTAGCGCTGTTTGAGGCACATTTCTTAGGCCGTATCCTCATTTGCTGGGGCGGCAGGATGTCACCTCAAGCAGCTGTCCTGATTGCATGAGACTGGGTACTACTGCCACTGATGGTGATCGACTTGTTGGAATCACACGTTAAGGTGCTGGAGCAAAATACAAACATCAGCTAACAGCGGTGTGAGTGCTTTTTATTCTTGTGTGTTTCACCTTTTATTTGTTAGAAATCACACAGGAAAATAATGGCAGTTTTTTTTTCACAATTTACAAGAATAAGTAGTGCAGAAGACCTCTTTACTCTGTGGTGTTTGTCTCCTCATTTAGTAGGTAACTCATCAATCCCCTGTTCTTTAACATTACTACAGAGGAGCCTTTCCAACAAGGCTTTAAAGCCTGACCAGTACATTATCCAGACTTTATGCTTGCACGCTTCCCTGCAAAAAAAGGGACCTGGCACAGTGACAGTAATGGGGACTGTCACACCTCTTTATCATTCACACTGAATATTTCACAGCTAATTTGGGCCCTTCTTTTCTCACGACTTCCAGTTGTGGATCCATGCTTTTCTCTTTTCTATCTATATTTTCATGCCCACTCAAAGTGCTCTGCCTTTATGAAGCCACGATGGATGAAAGATGACCGCAGGGTGTAAGGAGAATGTCAGGCTGTCCCAAAGTGGATAACAAATGCCTGAAAAATAGCAATATGCTGGTTTAAGAGAATGACACAGTATTTGAACAAAACAAGAGATGAGAGCAGGAAATGTTGGTTATTACTCATACAGTGGCACTCACTGTTGTCAAGATCTGTTGTGGTCTTTGGTTTTATATTAAGGTGCTTAATATGTTGTTTATGAGCTGCAGCGAGGCATGTTTATGACACACAGATAAGTACTGGACTATACCCATGCATACATATCTCATTTCGTTTATGATTTCTGCACAGGAAACTGCATAGAGGAATTTTTGGCACCCTCCTCCAAAAAAGCTTTTAGCCATCCCCAAAGGAAGTTTCACCCAGCGTTTTCCAGTAATACAATAAAATAATTTTTTTTTAAACCGCATTCGTGAATTAGGATTTCATCTGCTGCAGCTTAATTGTATAATGTGTCCGAAATAAAAACAAAATACCCAAATTTCCCTCTAATAAGCTAACAGACATGTTGCCTTTACTGTGCTATTCAGTCAACCTCTGAAGGCCCATTCTGATTCAGAATATCCCTGACAGGGTTCTCTAGGGTCCTACATTACACCTATAACTTGCATATCCTTTATGTATTTAATCAATATTGTAGTCCACGTCCCCACCTTAACCCTCCATGCACACATACATGATTGTAAAGGGTGTGGAAAAGCTTCACACAAACAGGAAAGGAGGGGGAAACCCAGTTAATTTAGGTTTTGCGTGAAGATCTTGTAAGGGTGAAGATTTTTTTATTTTTCTTCTCATTCATTTTTAAGCTCATTGCTAGTTTTCCTGAGATCAACTACAGCTAAGTGTTTTTGCAAAATAAGCCAGTCAGGCCATTCCTGGCTATGTCAGGCTGCATCAACACCAGTGTAAACACTTGATTCACTGGTGTCCCTGTGAGGCTTCTCTCCTAATGAAAACCAAGTGCCTCCAGCAGAGTCCTGGTGGATATGTTGTCTCTTTGTTTTCCCCATCAGTTTTTGCGAGAGTTTCTGTTACGTCACCTCTTCTTGTGCTAGAAAACTGCCTGCCTTCTCGTCTTCACTCTAGACTTATTAATTTAATCTGATGTAACAGGTCTAATGCTGGTGTTTGGTTTTTCACAGCGAGTTAAAGAGTCAAAAGGCTTTTAGATAAAGCAACGGAGAACATTTGGCAGTATTTATGGAAGTGCAGATGACAAAAAGCATTAATTATCGACCGCATCAATGCATCTTTTTGCAAGGGTGTAGATATATTGTTACTCGTTTATGCTTTCTGATTTGGACTTCTGTACAACAATCAAATTACCCCTTTGAGCCAACACTTGGTGAACATTGGGAAGGTAAAAGTCCCTTTTAACAGGAAGAACCCTCTAGCAAAACCAGGCTCAAGAAGGGACAGCCATCTCCCGTGACTGGTAGGGGGTGAGGGGAGGAAGACCGGACAAATGTTACAGCTTAAGGGAGAGGAGGAGGATGAGAACGTGCAGTTGACATTTACAGTAATACATTTTATTTTTGGAGTTTACAGTAGGAATGCAAACAGTGTAACGGTAACCAAAGCAGCTGACAGTAACACACTGCAACGTTTATGTTCTGTACAGAGCAGTGCTGTACAGTTTGTTACCATTAGGGATTATAGTAGGCACACTGCAAAATACCTGTTTACCGACAAGTCTAGCTGCCAAATCCATCCATCCATTCATCTTCACCCTGGACAAGTTACCAGTCTGTCGCAGGGCTAAAGCTTGAGTTAAACTTCTGTGGGAAAGCTGCGTCCTAACTGACAATGTGACTGGAAACTCAATATTGTAACCATCCACGCCATTCAAGTCATTGTGCTACGCATCAACCCAACGTGTAATTACATTTATTGGGACATGCATGTCAGGTTACGTAGAAGTTAAAAGACTCAAGGTTAAAACTGGGATCCGGTTATGACGTAAGTTATGGCATCAATGGGATGCAGAAGTATAATTAACGTGTAACACAAAGAAACCATTCACACGCACATTCACACCTAAAGGCAATTCACCAGTTAACTGTATGTCTTTTTACTGGTATTTAATTGTAATGCTTTTAAACAGAGTTACAAAGATCAAGGCACTGTTATTGATAAGTAGACAGTAAAGTCATAGAGTTAATGTCCTTGGAAGTTGGAAGTTGATGATGAAATATACAAGCATCTTTGAGGTTTTTTTAGACTGTCTTGATTAATTTTCATTTTTTGAAATTCTTGTAAGTTTGGCTTTTCATAAATAACTTGTTCATGTGCATGAGTCAGAAGCCAGTAGCTGTGGCTGAGCTGTGATAAACACCTTGTATAAAAGGAAGACTGAGTGGAAGTTTTTTGGATTTACGGCGCGTGAAATTTTACGTTTAAACAAGACACTTCTGCCGAGTTCCTCAAATCACCTAAACTGAGAAATTAAATGAGGGCAACAGAACAGTTTTAGTTGAGCTATAAATATTCAGCTCAAAATGATAATGCCATAGGCCCTTGAAATTGAGTTTCATTTTCTCATGTGTGTCAAGAGTCCATTTCAGCATTAAAGGGTACTTATTTTCCTGTTAGGCTACATCATGCTACAAGGCAGGATTTTAATAGTGAATACTTTTCTTTGAAATGAGCTGAAACTTGCAGTAGTTCACAACAGGCTGGAAATGTGTTCCAGTGACCGCTGTGTATTTGCCTGACATGGCATTGGAAGTGCACGAATGATCCAGCACAATTAACATTTTCAAATCTGCTATTTTAAGTCCCTGTTATCTCCGCTATATATGTAATACTTTGCATGTGCCTGAATTTTAGGTTTTATCTTCTTCACTGTGAATCGTTGCCGGTCCAAATAACTCATAAATAAAAGGGAAACATTCACACATAAATGAGCTAGTATTGATTATCTGACAGGTGTTGTTTGTCGGCGTCCCCTTCCGAACAGACGTGTATGCTTTCCAAAATCTGCAAGCCGCACCCGTGATCAGACAGCTGTTCAGTGGAAGTACGTGGAAGAACGTCTATTTGATGTTCCCCAAGAAATGCAACAGTGCTATGGCTGCAGTAGAGTGTTGCATGGGGAGAATTGATGAAGTCACTATATGATCGCATATGATGAAAAACACATTCGTATATAGTATGTGGCAGCATGCCACAGACAGGTTGGCAGACCACATATGTTGCCAGCCGAACACACAAACACATAAAAGCATCATCATGTATACACAAACACACGCATGCAATCTGCGGCGCACATACTATCACATCAAGTGGAAGAAGAGAAAATGGAGTGGGAAGAGGTGAAAGGGATTGAGTGGGCGGCGGTGGGAGAAAAAGATGGAGAAAGAGGCAGAGGGAGAGTAGGAGTGAGCGGCACATGGCTTTCAGTCTAAAAAAAGATGAGCAACGCGAAACCAAAACCAGAATCTGGATTAGCTTGATAAGGAAGAGGAGGGGTTGTGAAGGGGAGGGCCGGAGGAGAAAATGTAGATGCGTGTGCATCTGCACCGAAAATGGTGCTCATAAATGTCCTCTAAAATATGAATACTGAATGAGTGTGTGGGTAGGAGAGCATGAAGATGGGGAGATGAGAAAGAGAGAGGGTGAGATTCTTTAGGATGGACAGAGTGGTGCTGTCGTGTGACAGAACGGGGAGAGACGGGATCATTAGAGACAGCAGAGCCAGGGATGTGACAAACGCTGGAGAGAATCTTGATCTGAGCAGAGTGTAACACTGACCCAGGCAGAAAAAGAGAGAGACTGGAGCAGATGGATGTATGACAGCGAGCAGAGGAGACGGAGAGATTTGGTTATGTGCCGCAGTCACATAGTCATGCCAACCCAGCATAACCTCAGCATTTTCTGTAGACATTCTTAGTAGCCTGTCTCTCCAGAACTGTGCCCAACACCTCACTACATGCCAAACTCTCTTCAGCCTGCCATGTCTGTCTCAAGTCAAGTAAATATATATATTTTTTCTCCTTTCTATCTCATTCCCATTGATTTTGAAGACATAACGAGCTACCTGCTGCATGCCTCTATGCCCAACTGTGTGCTCGCAGAGCCTGTCTTTAATTATAGATCACCCTTTAATGGTGCACTAGTTAAATAACCCTTTCACACATAACCCCAGAAATATCACACAACATTAACGTGAGTCAGTCCAGTCTAGAAAGCAATTCCACTAGATAATGTCTTATGGAAGAAATTCCGTCATTTATAATTGGCACACAAATGTCACAGAAATTATACCTGTACATTTTGTGTGTACAGTCACAATTTCAGACACACTTTTGTGAATGTACAACATTTATATTCTTATCTACTTCAAAGATATAAATTTTTAATTCAGAAACCGAAGGGGCCACATGAATATTTACATCCTATGGATGAGGAGTTGCTGCAGAAACTGTGTGCGTGCTACAGAGAATTTCAGGTACCTAGAGGATGCAGACCTCAGGTGAAAGCAGGAATCTCCTTTTTTTTTTTTTTTTTTGGGATACACATTAGATCCTCTCCTCTCTCCCACGTCCCACCAAAAGCTAACAGGTAAACTTTTCAAGCAACCCCAGTCGCATAACCTAATTCTGTTCAAAAGATGTCATGTGAATATATGAAAAGTGGACTAATTACTGAATATAGTGCATAGCTGTTAGTTTAGTAGCAGGCTAAACTTGGATTAAAATTAGATACTATGTTTATCGCTCAAAAGTGTGTATTTACTGTCTGTTGCCGTTTTGGATGGACACCCAAAAAAAGAAACATGTTCCAGACTGGCATCAAGTAGTGTCACCCACTTGACAACATGTTCCATCTTTGTCTGATGTTATGATGTAAAATACATAGATTACTACACCTGCAGAGCTTCCCAATTTCCCGTCATTCTTAGCGTTAGACTTAAGAAAGGTGTAAACCCGTAAAAACCTGTAAAAGCTCACTTGCTTGTTGTAATTTCATAGGTTTACCCAAAATCTGCTTTTGCTCTGTTGGTTCAAATGTTACCTGTTACTAAGGGTCTACTGGTGTTCACACCACAAAGTATCACAGTGTCTGTGAATAGGTAAACCTTTAAGCAGAAGCATAACCTATTCCTGTTCTGTCCATGACTGGCTCAGTATGCTCAGTATGGTGTATTTAAACACTAATTGGAGGACATAATTATGAAAAAGATTTCGCCGTCATTTTTATGCATTGAAAACATGCACTGCTATAACTATGGAAAAAAAAGAAAAGTCAAGCTGCATAAAAACAGCAAAAAGAATTATTTTTTTTTTACAGTGACCTTTTAAGCACACAGTGTATGATTGCAGAATATGTCAGTGTCAGTTTTCAAGTTTTTCATATTTATTAGGGGTGGGAGAAAAAATCAATACAGCATAGTTTCACAATCCATGCAAGGACACCAAATATCAATTTCTTATTAAATAAAGTAACAAAGTAGGGCTCGTTTCACCTGATAGGAAGTAATCTTTCTGCAAGCAATCACATCTGACTTGAAATCACAGCAATCACTCTCAGAGAGATTGTCAGAGGTTTGCAAACAGATGCAGACAGATTGCCAACACATGACCCCATTGAGTCACAGACTGACTGCAGACGGACTCTGTCTTATGTCAACATTTATGGCAGGTTTTGGTGGCAGTGTCGGTATGTTTGACAGTCTCATTTAGTGGCACAAAGTAACTGCAGTGAGATAAAATTATCCCATTGGTTGAAACAGTTTAACTTTGAGGATGTAATTTGCTGTTGAAAAGACATAACAAATTACAATATATCTTATTGCAGTACTCCAGATATGTTAAAAATTGCATTAATATCGTAATGTAGGGTACCTGGTGATTCCCACTTTTAATATTTATTATTGTAAAAAAGAGTGAGTGGTGTTAGAAATGTTTGGTTCAGAGCAGGGAATTGTATTCCTGATCATAATGGATTAATATTTCTCAGCTGTTTGTTTTCAGACCACTCAGTAAGTTGTGCTCTCATCCCTCTGTGTGAGGAGACGCTTGCCTGACGAACTCAATGTTCTTGAGCTTGGTTAGAGTGTTGATAGATGGGGAGGTTGCGCAGGGAGAGGGTGTGATAGAAAATAAAGGGCCTCTAACCAGCGGGCTGTGGGCCACAACTTGGCTTGATGCTGCTGCAGCAGCAGGCTCACTTTGAGGAAGAGGATATTAAAACACCTGCTGATAGTCATACCAACCAGCAACTTGCTCTCTGTAAAACAAAGAACGGGCAGCAGTGCTGAATGTTGTGGTTCCTGTATGTGCAGATTTTAGATTCAGGTCCAGTATTCGTGACTCACCCAGTGGTGTAGTGTATTGATACGTCAGCAGTGCTCTGTGTAATTATTTCAGCAGTAAGACCTGGTGAGTTGTAACGTTTCCCTTTTTGTTAGCAACAGCTCATTTATGTGTAGAGATGGGGAAATGACTGCAGTTTTTCAAAACATGTACAGGCAATGTCCAAGTCGAGAATAGGGATTTCATTAGGGCTTTGCTTGTGAATAAGATGCATCGTGCAGTTCACACAGAATCAGTTTGTGTAAAACATTTCAGAGGCAGTGCTGTGCCCGTTTAACTCGTTTGTCCCAGTCAAAGACAAAGGCATAGTGACGAAAAGGGAACCCTGTCATTGTTGCTACATCATTGTCACTGCATCGCATGGGTGTGGGCCTAGGCGCGGGGAGCACAAAAGCATTGCTCACGTGCATCGATACATTGTCGTCTCCTCTGAACGCACGCGGCTTGGATGCAGATGGAATCTGTAGCTCTGGATGAGAGTCGAGAGTTTGTGTGACTCATGCTTCATGCAGAATGCATCAATCATAGCAGAGTCAAGAACCGCAGTTCACGCTGGAGCTGTCTGAATAGTAGAGTTTCTTTTTAGGTCAGGTTTTAGACATTTAGATGCTCTTTTGATTTCAGGTTACGAACACGGCAGGGAGTGTGGCAGCTTCAGGTGCTGCAGCGAAATGCGTTTTATTGCATGAGAAGGTTTAAAGAAGGCTTGAAAATCCAAGCAAAAATGTCAGTTCATTAAGAACTATTAACATCAGCATCAACATTAGATGGGCTTGGCTTTTATCTAGGCTAGGCATCATGGTCAATATCATGTATTATGGAGCAAAAGATATGCAGATTCGATCAATATGCACAGCAATGGAGAAATTGACAATTTGGATTTGAAAATGTATAGTTTTATTTTGAGGAAAAATAAAAAGTCACGTAGTTTGTGAAGATTTGCTCTGCTTAGTGCATCAGTGTACCTTCAAAGTTTAAAAAACAAAAGCAGAAACAGAAAAATCAAACAGTGGTTATGTTTCACTGATGGCTGATGTGAAATATGCTACCCCCAGTGCTCACAATATTGAACGCTATATGTACTGTATAAAAAGTGAAATCTAATTCGTGTAAGCCTAAGTGTTATGTAATTACATTTTAGGGAAGTCAATGATTCCACGAAACAAGGGGAAACGACCCATGCCTGAGACAGATCTACGAACCCGCATAAAAAAAAAAAAAAGTTAATAAAAAGTCGTTTCTATATCAGGCGTGCAACAGTTGTTTAATTTTCACCTTGGTCTGAAACATTTTCTTTGTCTCTTTTGGTTATTTTATGGTTATTAAAAATAGTACTCGAAACAATATATGGACTTTGTGCCTTTGTAAGTAAAAATGTATCAAGTAGTAACATCCAGTAAGCTACATTTAAACTCTACATCGCTGCAGCTGTAGAAGTGCCGATGACAAGTCCCGATAATGATTTTTTTCACAACATAATTTGTGCTCCAGCAACACTGTTCAGGTGTAGCTTGGCTTGAAATAATGGCTTTTGAGGACAGTGAATTCCTGATGTGTGAAAGTAGGATTAGTCAGCTTAGTCTGTCAGAAAGTGTCTTTTTTTTGCTGTGTGCTGGTTGTGAAATGATCATTATGTTACCATAAATAACAACAATTTATGGGAGAACCAGGGAGGCTTTTTTTGTTTGTTTGTTTGTTTGGGGTTTTTGTATGTAACGTCCCTCGCATGGAGTTGGTGTCCTATTTTTATTTTGGGGATGGGATTTTGCAGCCTTTCTATATCCTTTTTTTTAAATGTTTAGTTTTCAGGTTGCAAATATCCAGCTCTCTGGTTTAATCACAGATTCTAAACTAATTAAGGAGGTTAAGTTTACCAGGGGAGCACACTGAACATGCAACATGGTTTGAAATTGCTATGGAGATTGGATATTCCATTTAATGAAGATGCTTTATGAGAGTCAATGTGATTTAATCCCCTGAAGCCCAATTGCACATTACATCCTGAGCACATGAGCATAATTCCCTTGAATTTTTTTTTTTAAACAATCAGTTTTCAATTTTCTGTTAGACGATGACCCAGAACTTTGAAGTTGATCGAGGTCAACTTCAATTAATCTGTCGCTAACTAATTCAAATTCAAATTTTATTTGTCACGTACACAGTCATACACAGTACGATATGTAGTGAAATGCTTGGACAACTGCTCGTGACCTAAAGAGAACAAAAAAGGAAAAGGCTATGAATAAGATAGGAAATAAATATGAAAAATTAAAAAGGGTAAATTTAACTAGGAAGGAATAAAATATAAATTAAGGTTAAAAATGAAATAACTGTACAACACAAATTAGAATGAAGGGTAAATTTAACTGGGAAGAATAAGATAAAGATAAATATATAAATTAAAGTTGAAAATAAAATAACTGTACAACAAAATACACAATATAGAACTATATAAGAATGTATGAAGAAATCTAAATATAAATAAATATATACACAATAACAGCAGCTGTACAAGTATTAACCGGAAATGAAGAATATAGTGACCAGTGTTGTGCAAAACCAAAGTCCAGAAAGTCCAGTGTGTGTGTAAGAACCATATGTGTGGGTCAGTACTGTGTGGTGGTGTGATTGAGAGACCGTATCGCCTGCGGGAAGAAGCTCCTCCTCAGTCTCTCTGTGTTGGTCTTCAGGGAGCGGAATCGCTTTCCTGACCTCAACAGAGAGAACAGTCTGTTGTTGGGATGGCTGAGGTCCTTCACGATCTTCCTGGCCTTGGTCCAGCACCGCCTGCTGTAGATTGAGTGCAGGTCAGGGAGCTCGGAGCGGATGGTGCGCTCAGCTGACCGCACAACCCTCTGTAGAGCTCGTCTGTCCTGCATGGTGCTGTTCCCGAACCAGGTTAAGATGTTTCCCGCCAGGATGCTCTCTATGGTGCACGAGTAAAAGTTCCTGAGCACCTTGGAGGGCAGTTGGAAGTCTCTCAAGCGTCTGAGGTGGTAGAGACGCTGTCGGGCCTTTTTCACCACGGTGTTGATGTGACAGGACCATGACAGGTCCTGCGTGATGTGAACTCCGAGGTATTTGAAGCTGTCCACTCCTTACATATGTATTTTCCACTTTCATTGCTCAAATAGCCTGGTGTACCTGTGGAAGGAAGGAGGAATGTAATGAACATAATATCAGGATGACGTGTTTGCATTTGACTGCGGTGAAAAAATTGTCAAAGTGCATCAGCTAATGCCTATAGTTGAGGCCAAACAGCACCACTAATAGGCTAACGTCCTCTGTGTGATGGATGGGAAAGCCCTTGAGGATGCAGTTGCTTTTTGTGAGGATGTCGAGTTGAGATATGAGATTGATGGTCATAGATGTTCATGAAATTTGGCTTTCAGAGTTTTGTAGTTGGAGGTCAGCACTGATTAGTTATATGCTGAACTGATTGAAACAGTAATCAGCACGGTTTAGCTTAAGATGAGCACACTATCGTACTCTCGACTGTTTTGAAAAACCTCTTAAAATGCTTATAACCACAAACGGAAGTTCAAGTCTGGTCTTGAGCTTGTCACATTCCAGTCATTCCCTAATGGACTTAGAAAACACACTGGTGCAATCAATTGAAGTACTGACTGTCCTTAAAATGTGTCCGATCTTTTGTTGCCAAACAGAAGCCTTGAAAATGACGATACCATAGATTAAAGATGGGAACAACACAATCCAGCCTGGATGTGGTTGTGCTTATTATTACTAATGAGACTTCAGCCACAAAACAACAGTACTCACAGAAATGGACTGTTCCAGCTTCTCAGACCTGAAGATTTGCTGTTTTTCCTCAGTCTCATGTTAATGTAGATAGTAATCACTCAGGATGATTTAAAGGCACCTTGTGTGACTTATTGTGAAAAGTAATCAGCGGTGCTCCTACTCGTAAGTTTAAATCAAACAAGATCAGCATGAAAAGGAATAAGAAATTTAAAAAATGAGTACACGATTTCTAAAACACTTGAAACTTTCTGATATGCATGAACTCTCTGACTTTGACGTGCTAACAAGAATTAGATTGGACAGATACACACCACTCTCCCTAAATGCATCTATTCTGATAAGGTTACCGTATTTCCCGGACTACAAAGCGCACCTGAATATTAGCCGCACAAGCTAAAATCAGGGGAAAATCCTGTTTTGTACATACATTAGCCGCACCTGACTAAAAGCCGCAGGTGTTTCAATGTTGACTTATCATATGTAAGAGAATATGCACAAAGCGAATTGTCAGGAAAGAGATGGCTGTTTGGAGACACATCACTTTTATTAATATTTTGAAAAACAAGTTATGGGTACATATTTGCACAACTTTTTAGGTATATGTACAAGTAGCGGTAATTACAAGTACGAAACATGTGCTGTGCTTCATAAACGAGTAACAAATGTAGTACATAACAATAACCTACAGCACACCAGAAAAATAGATTCAGACTACCTTTTAGGCTCAGGTGGATGGATGGATGTTTTCACACTTTTCCACGCTGTCAGATTCCACCGGTGGAGTTGAGCATAACTTGCTTTTCGCAAGTTTATTGCTGCACACCATCCACGACTCCCGCTGAACGCGTAGCGCTACTTTGAAGTTTGTTTTTCGTGCTACTTGTACGGCACTATGTTGCCTGGCGGATGGACATGTGACCAACATACCACTCTTGAACACCGATACTGTGTGTCTGATCACATGCCCTTCCGCCAGGCAACGTAGTGCCGTACAACAGCGGAACAAACAAAACAAATCGTCTTACGATATCACAAAAATCAGGGACAATCCATAGAAAAGCCGCACCTGACTAAAAGCCGCAGGGTTCAAAGCTTGTGGAAAAAGTAGCGGCTTATAGCCCGACAATTACGGTAATTAAAGTTAGGAACGTGTGCGTGCGTGTGTGTGTGTGTCATCGTTTTTTAGCTTCAGTGATCTAATGCTCTTGGTGACACATAAAATAAACCTGTAGTATTTATTTAGATAATGACTCTTGAGATTAAATGTCTTTTTTTTTTTTGAGTCCTGTAAAACAATAGGAGCAGTAAAGTCAACAGTGGTTACGGTCGCTAGTAGCGCCCTCATGTATGCTTTCAGCAAAAATACATAAGTACATATGTCAAATGTACAAGTTTTAAAGACTATAAAATAAAAGTAACCAAAACCTTTAAACTTCTGGACCAGTAAAGGCTAAAACATCAGTTAAAGTAATAATCAGGCAACCTGCACAATCCTGCAGCTTTTAGATGCATCCCTGCTCCAACACAGCTGAATCAAATGGTTGGATGTATGTAAAGCTTACATGCATTCATACATGCCTTTTAATACTAAATAACTCTACAGCCCTCACATGCACACTCATATCACTGCTTGGCCTGCAGCAGCTGTGTCTCATGTTTAACTGCTTCATATTTTTCCCATCATATAGTTTAATCTTCCTTTGTAAACGGAGCCACCCTGCTGCCAGCACTTATTCATAATTGTGATTAGTCTGATGCTGGCAAAGCCTCCCCTTTCGTGTGAGCGTGGAGGGGAAATCCTGAGTTATCTTAGTGAGTTGATAACCAGCTTCGTGTGACCACTTACCCTGATTGCCAGTGTCACGATAAATGAATCCAGATAAGGTAACAATACCTTGGGTATATTGGACTTGCTTCGTAGTAGATGATCCAGCTCCATCCATCCAGCAAGTTGGTCTTGATTTGGTAGCTGAATGAAGATAGCAGAATGTATACCAGTCGTTTGTAGAGCCTACGACTAAGCTATGCAAGTGGCCGCTGCTGTTGGTGGCATTTATGTTTGTGCTGGTGCATTACACATTAACAACCACAGCTTCGTGTCCTGGTGTTTTAAATCCGGATCTGGCCAATAGAAACAAATAAAATGTTGGAACGTTTTCCCCTCTTGGGTCCTCACTCTTTATTGTGGTCATTTAATTTTTTTCAGGGGCAAGCATATTTGTCCCTCTATTTTTTTCCACTTCTTGATACATTCTCTCACATCAGTTATGATAGTTTAAGCAATCTCCCTGAAGGAAATTGCTGGCATTTGTAAATCCTTATATTGATCATATGATTAGCCTTCGTTAACTGAGGCTATGGTTGTTATTCTCTCACTGATAAATTTAAGAAATGTTGTGAAATGTAGCTGAAAATGTACAGGAGGAATCAACAGGACTGAAGAGGCCAATGCAGGCTGAATCAGCCCAGTGTTTAGTTGCATTTCCTGGGAGGTTCAACTACGCGATGTAGATTTCCCACTGAAGCATAAATCAGGTTTAAGGCAGTTTGCATACGTCGTGTTCGGATATGTAATTTAGCAAATGCTCGGATGAAGGGAGTGTTTTTTTTGTTTTTTTTTGCAAAAAACGATGACATTTGAGGAAACAAAATACAACAAAGCCCCCAAACACCAGACAAAAAAAGACCTCCATATATCTGACACTTTCACATGAACAAACTTCACAGAGGAGATTTGCACTACACAAAAGCAACTGTCGCTCTCTTACTCCATTCAATTTCTAACCATGCTGTAATGGGTTTTTTTTTTTTCCACTTTTGACGCCTCTGCTGGGAGTTTAGTCTTATCGTACCAGCAGGCCTGGAGGAGAGAGCTGATAAGTGTCCCTGTTGGTGTGGAAGATTTTTCTAGATTTCTTTTTTTTTTTTTTTTCTTTACTGGCCTGATTGTTTTGGCCTAAATGAGATTTTTGGGGGGGAGTTCAGATGTTTCCTTATTTCTGTCCCCTAATTTTTGTTCTCCCTCCCTTCTTCCACTGTCCTCTTTAATGCCGCTCCAACCCAGATAGAGTTTCACAACTAGAGCTAAGATGACTCCTGGGTCAATTTACATTTTCTTGCTTCCCCTCGCTCTCTTACACAAAGCTGAGGAGCCATTTCGTAGACTGAATAGCTATAAAAGCTGGAATCTGCGGATCAGCATTTGTGTTATGACTTTTAGAATAATGTGTTGCCTTTTCTTTTTTGTGCATTGCCTCCTTTTCTGTGAATATTTACTGCATTTATCCAAAACTGTGCATTCAGGCTATTACACCATTTGCTGTGAAAGACTGAGAGTAAACTTTTTCAGCCATAACACAACAGCAGCTGATTTCACTGTGCTGTCTGTCGTCTAACGTTAAGTGTGCCAATCAGTGAAACCACCTGCTGTAATGCTTTGATTGAAACCAAAACCTTCACACATTTTACTGCTCATGGTTTGACCCCTTTGCTTTGATGCATTGTCCTCTTTGTAATCCTGTGCCAGCACAGCTCAGGCTGTGTTGCTGTGAAAACATTTTTGTGTCACTGAAACACTGAAGGAATTAGTTGTTTCTGGGCATAAATTTCACTGTAATAATTTTGCCAACTTCACAAGAAATAACTGGGGTTTTGTTTTGTTTTGTTTTTTTGGTGTGTTATTTATAAGGTTTTGAAGATGAACTTTAAATTAAAAACTTCTGAGCTCTTGCTATATCATTGAAACAGCCACAATCTGGTTATTGGTGGGGCTGGAAACACTGTTGTGAAGGGGTGGGCAGTCAGATGGCCTTACAGTGTGGCATGCAATCCACTATTGGTTAAATTCTGTGGATGATATTAATTATACTCACCAGTCACTTCATTAGAATAGAATAGAATAGCCTTTATTGTCATTGTACAGAGTACAACGAAATTGGAGTGCCACTCCCTTGGTGCAAGTTTCAATAATAAATATAAATGTAAAATATAAAAAGTACAAAAAAACAATCGTAAGTACTCAAACAATAGTATGTACAATATATACAGGATAGCAGCATTATTAGGTAACCTGAATGAGTGCAGTTGGTGTTCATTTATGACCAGAGGGTACTAGTTTCTTGAACATGACCTTGAGTTCACAGTCACCAGATCTCAGTCCAGTGGAGAATCGTTATGATGTGGTGAAACAGGAAATTCACATCATGGATTACAGCTGAGAAATGTGCAACACCTGTGGGATGCTGTCATGTCGCCTTGAACCAAAATCTCTAAATATAATTGGAGCAAAAATAAGATGCAGCACTTCCTAAGTTGGATCTTGAACTTATAGTAGAGAGTAGTAGATCCTTGCAGTCATATGTACAACAACTCATACAGTCACATGAGAGATGAAAGTGTCATTATATGATCTTTTGTTCAAATCACCCAGCCTTAAAGCCATTACACGCTGAGCACTTTGGAAAAAAGCGACACACAATTCCTTATTTTTTGGGGATCTGAACTTGCTGTGTAACATATATACACAATGAATAGTATGTGTTTTTGCTGGAAATTAATTGTCAAATAATACACTGTGGAAAAAATGAAGTCGACATTATTTAGTGTTGAGCTGGTCCTGATGTTTCTAAACAAGACAAAGAAGACAAGATTCTGGGTTCAATCAGTTTTCATGAAAAGGCAGCAGCAGTGAGAATTTCATGGTTTGTTCCAGGATTTGAAACTGTATCACGATCGCTTTTGCACATACAGTCCTGATGCAAAGTTGAAGACCACTTGAAAAATGGCAAAAAAAATCATATTTTGCATTGTTGGAGCTTAACAAGTTTCCAAGTAAAGCTTCAACATGCAACAAGAACAACAAGAAGCAATGGGAGTACTAGGTTTGGTTGGCAACTACGTTGCTCAACCACAACTGTAAGCAGTAAAAACCTTTACACACCAGCCATGTAAAAGATCTGCCTCCTCAGATATGGTCCCAACTCTGCCAATAAAGCCCCTTTTCCATTAGTACCTACTTGGTACAAGGTTCCAAGTAGATCTTCAATATGGAACAAGAAGAAGCTGGAGTGAGACAAAACATTTTTTGAGCATGCAATTTAGTGAAAAGACGCTTAAACTGAAACAGGCTGTTTTACAGCAGATCAAAAGTTTAGATCTACATGCCTTCAAAAAGCTAAATCTCTGCAAAAATGTGGATTCATTATCATTATGGGTATATTATTATGAAAGATCAAGTAAATTATGGAACATGAGATTTGCATTCACTTTTGTTAGTACTCATCATTTGTAAACTGGAATTGTCTACATTAGTAGGTTTTGGGTTTTTTGGGGGTTTTTTTTCAGTTTTTGTTTGTTTGTTTGTTTTTGCAGTTGCATTTAATCCCAGTTGATGATCTGATAAAGGAACGTTACAACATTGTAGGAGTGCGTGGGCCAGTATTTTTTACGTTTGTTCCAAACAATAAGGAAAACCTTTGATCTATATTCAGACAATGCAAATCAGTGCAGGTGTTTAAGCTCAAAGGGTACTTATCCACGGACCAAATGGGAGATCTCATTACTGAATAAAGGTGTAGAAAAGTCTGAGATGAGGGCCTATTATGCTTTTCCTTATTGGAATATGGAGCTGGAAATTGATGTAAAAGACTAATTTAGTTTGAAGTAGATTTAACATGAACACAGGGCAGAACTTTTATCTCTCTATTGTTAAACTATTAGACTGTGAATAGCCTAAATTTTATTCTGAGTTAAAGGTCCGTCCGACTTAAAAGAGGAGAAGGGGGCATGGGAATCCATTCTGACAACAGTGTTTCTTGTGTTACTGCTTGTGCAGTAAGAGAATAGTGAAGGTTTTGTTTAACAAAAAAAAGACCTCCAGATCTGCACAGAGAAAATGCCAGTGTTTTGTGTAATACTACACATCCCTGCTGAGAGCTATGTAGGTGGTTGCACAAATGGCTCAATGAATGGCTTTTTTTCTTCTTCTTTGATTTCTTCCTTCACAGGTAATTAGGTGGATTCTTTTTGAAGTAAAAATCACAAACAAACTGTATGTTGTATGCAAAAGAATTGTTTATATTTCAAGCTTATTTCACAACTTGAGCTTAGCTGGATGGCTCATTTTCATTGTGACGCGCTGAACTACAGTAGGAAGTCATTATAACACTTGTAGTATTTTGATATGAAAGAGTGGGTTCTCTCCGAGTGCTCTCACTTCCTCCCACCATCCCAAAACAGGGATGGGGTTGGGCTAAATGGCGGTTCTCTTTATTAGCCTTGTGGCTGATTGGCGACCTCTCCAAGGTGTACCGTGCCTTTGGCCCTGCCATCACTGCTGGGATAGGCTCCAGCATCCCGGCGGTCCTGAATTGGATAAGAGGGGGAAAATGCATGGGAGTAAACTATTTTGCCGATTACTGAAGAGGCTACTTGTCTTCAAGTCTTTGACATTTAATTTGACAGTTACCCTTCTATAATACCACTTAAGATTATTAGTGCTGATGGGGTTTTTTTTCCTTCTTCTTTTAAAATCCTTATTCATTTTAGTGCAAGACAGCAACAACTTTTGATAATCTCTGTTAAAAGGAAG
Organism: Maylandia zebra; assembly: GCF_041146795.1. NCBI lineage: Eukaryota > Metazoa > Chordata > Actinopteri > Cichliformes > Cichlidae > Maylandia > Maylandia zebra. The sequence goes on along the minus strand of NC_135167.1, from coordinate 21,698,167 downwards.
TCCTTTCAGAAAATAATATCTGTGAGTCGATCATCATTATTAGGTCAAGAAGCTTTTAGGTGCATACTTCTTTGTTGTTTACAGTAAAAAGGCCGGTGTTGATGTGACAGGACCATGACAGGTCCTGCGTGATGTGAACTCCGAGGTATTTGAAGCTGTCCACTCCTTACATATGTATTTTCCACTTTCATTGCTCAAATAGCCTGGTGTACCTGTGGAAGGAAGGAGGAATGTAATGAACATAATATCAGGATGACGTGTTTGCATTTGACTGCGGTGAAAAAATTGTCAAAGTGCATCAGCTAATGCCTATAGTTGAGGCCAAACAGCACCACTAATAGGCTAACGTCCTCTGTGTGATGGATGGGAAAGCCCTTGAGGATGCAGTTGCTTTTTGTGAGGATGTCGAGTTGAGATATGAGATTGATGGTCATAGATGTTCATGAAATTTGGCTTTCAGAGTTTTGTAGTTGGAGGTCAGCACTGATTAGTTATATGCTGAACTGATTGAAACAGTAATCAGCACGGTTTAGCTTAAGATGAGCACACTATCGTACTCTCGACTGTTTTGAAAAACCTCTTAAAATGCTTATATTCTTTGTTGTTTACAGTAAAAAGGCCGTATTTGAGATGACACTGTGAAATGTGATTATTTGCACCAAGTCAGTGTTCAGCAGAGAGGGAGCTTTTCTTTTAATGTTCTTAAACTGTATTTTCGACACCTTGTTAAAGTGACAGTGGTGGATGCATGCGTCGACTTTACCTTAAAGATCTAACAGTACGACGGTTGTGGCACTACATGATCAAGCAAAAAACATTTGTGAGCATTTTCTCCAGTTAACTTTAACTGGAGTGAAGCAGAAGTCATGTGCAAAGCTACAACCACACATAAAAAGTCAGGAAACAGAGGTGTGAAAAAACTTGGAAAATATTAACAAAGGAACGCCAAATGAAGAATTTTGTTGCACCACCAATTTGTTGTGCCTGTACTCGGTCCAATCTGACTGGTTGCCACTAGAACAAACTTTATTGCATTAGTACACATGCATGCTTTCTGTGATTCATTTAAGTTGTCAACCCATTGTGTTCATTTATGATCCAACTGTACTTTTTGCTGCAGTTGTTATTCTTGGCAAACACGATCTCTTTGCACATTCCTACGTTAACCTTTAAGCAGGATATAATGCAATTTTCTCTGCTATTTTTTGGTGTCGTGATTCAATAAGACTTTATCAGCTATTGTTACTGTGCTTTTTTTTAAAGGTGATCTTGGGAGGTGCTGCCAGTTTCTTAATAACTCAAACAAATGTTCTGAAACAATACTAAAAGGCAGAGGAGGGCTGGAACGGGACCAATAAGAAAACTTAAAACTATATTTCACTTATTACAAGTTACTAAGTCACTCACTACACTGATAGATGTACTACAGTTAATGGTTTTGTCATAATGGATGGCATATTTTCTTTGACTGAAAGCTGCGTCGCCCTCTACCTCCCTCCACTGCTTTTATAGTTCATTTCAGTTTAGCCCAAAGCAGCTTGAGTAATCTTGCAGTGCTTGTGCAACAAAGGAGGACCCCGAATAACATAAAAGATATTCTTTCACAGGGCTACAACCAGAATGGTGACATCATATGTTCCAGCTGGTTTTCTTCCTTTTTATACATCAAGTCTTACACGTACACTGCACCCTCCCTCACCCACTCGATCTCCTCGTCTCTACCTTCCATTATCTGTCACTCTTCCCCCTTGGTGAAAAGTCTGTTGTGTTATTATCTCCACAGCCCTTCTTCACTTTTAGCATGCAGTGCATTTAAGAAACCGGGGAAGGGGGGGTGGGGGGATTCAGGACAAAGAAACTTCCCTGTGTGGCTGCTGATGCTGAGCTTGGCATGATCTGAATGCTGTTTAGTTCAGAGATGCATGTGTTGTGTTCATTGTTGGTTTAGAGTTTTCATTGTGGCTCTGCTTTTTTGAAGATAAAGACAGAAATTTCCTGTATACTGTGCACCGTGCAAGGTGATGCTGACTGAATTAGACATAGTGAATTAAAAATGAAGCAGAGTTCCTTTCCCTGATGTTTCCTCTCTCCCTTTGGTTTTCCTGCAGGGCAGTGATGCCTGGAATGGTGATGTTTCGGCGGCGCTGGTCAGTTGGCAGTGATGACCTGGTGCTGCCCGCCCTCTTCCTGTTTTTGTTACACTGCATATGGTGAGTCAGTGTTTCTTCAGTAGAAATGACATTATTATTTATTTATTTATTTATTTTTTGGGTCTTAACTTTTCAGTGTTTGGTTTGTAGATGTCTGAAGAAAAGCGTCTGTGTGATTACTTCCTTACTCCGGTCTTTTAGGTTGGTGGTTCTGTCTGTAGTTGTGTTCGGCCTTCCATATGGCTCAGACAAGTCCTGTTCGGAAACCCTGGTGGACCATGGCCGAGGGTACCTGGGCATCCTGGTCAGCTGCCTTATATGTGAGAGCGCCATCATGTGGTTGAGCATGAGGGGCAGCATTTTGTACACACAGCCCAGGGAAGCTGTACAGTATGTCCTTTACATACGGCTAGGTAAGACATGCTGAGATGTAAAGTTTTTGGGGCTTTTTTTTGCATCCTGACGCTATGTATGATTGAAAGTGGTGCGTTACTTTTTTGTTTAGTTTGTATAGTTTTTACATTTACTAATTGATCATGAGTGTCCTCACACACTCTCCCTCTTTTTCTCTCCAGCTATTCTGTTGGTTGAGCTCGTATATGCTGTCGTGGGCATTGCCTGGCTTGTCCAGTATTACAAACCGTGCTCTGATGTCACTGCCAAAAACTTGGCTTTGGGTGAGTGAAACGTGGATATAAAGGAGAATGAGAAAGGTTTAAGTAAAAAGGGGTTTTGTTTGAATAATGTTTTAATATTCTCTGCAGGAATTGTTGTATGCAACTGGCTGGTAATTTTCAGCGTTTGCATTACCCTCATGTGTACTTTTGATCCCACGGGTCGGACTTTTGTCAAGCTGAAGGCAACCCGTCGGCGTCAGCGCAACCTCACTACTTACACGCTCAGGTATCAACAGGCTGCTGGGGTCAAAACGCTAATCTCTTTGTTATATTTGTTAGATTTTACCTATCAGATTTCACCTCCTCCCCCCCCCCCCCCCTTTTTTTTTTCTTTCTTTTTTTTTTTTCGAACTCTAGTTCAATTGTGAGAGAACTTTTTTTTTTTTTTTTTCCCCCCCCCTTGATTAGACACAGGCTAGAGGAAGGCCAAGCCAGCAGCTGGAGCAGGAGGCTAAAGGTTTTCATGTGCTGCACAAGAGCCCAAGATACACAATCGGTGAGTCGCAAAACAAAACACACTTACCGGTAACATTTTTTCCTTGAATTTGAAAATATAAAGGAATAAAACCACTGCTGGTGTATAATGTTCAGTAAGACGGTCATTAGAATAAGCCCTGACTGGATTAATCTTGACTGTGGCATACAGCTGCTCTGCTCAGCTGCTTACCAGTGACATTAAGCTTTTAATGTGAAATAAAAATGTGAAATAAATTAATTCCAGATAACAAGCTGCCATCAAAAAGCTAATCTCATGTACAGTGAAGAGATTTGTTTGTATTTCTGATTACAATCCTGGCACATCTTAAGTCATGAAATAAAATTAAAAAAATTGTGAACACATTTAAAGATACAGTTCATTGGTGAGTAGGTAGCTCCAGTGGATAGGTGGCCATGTGACTGATAATAAAAACCTGGTTATGATCATGTATATTGGTATTCATCAGTTGGTATAAGGTATTAGTATTAATCCAAAACCTCACCAGTGATCTGAATCTGTGTTTACCTGATTTTGACATCAGAGACATTAATTTTTGGTCTCTACGCCTTTCTGGTCATTACTGGCAATAGTGTGTAGTCTGAACTAAGCAATAAACACTTAAGATAACATGCTCACAACATGCATCCTTTGCTGGCTTTTGTAGTTCATTTTCCTACCAGCATTCTCTGATCTATGCTTCTTCCTTTAGGATGCGTATTCAGAGGTGGCCAGCCTTTTTGCAGAGTTCTTCAGAGACCTGGACATTGTGCCTAGTGACATTATTGCTGGTCTGGTACTGCTCCGCCAGAGACAGAGGTCTAAGAGATCATCTATCCTGGACCAGGTATTACTGTCTATTTTAATATGCAAAAATATGTTGTTTAAAATGTTTCTAAATACTCTGATCTTAATAATGTCTTTGTTGGTTTTCTTCCAAAGGCCAACAATGACATTTTAGCCTTCTTATCAGGAATGCCTGTCACTCGTAACACTAGATACCTGGACCTCAAGAACTCGGTGAGTTTCTTCTGTGTGACGCACTTTCAAAAAGTCGACTTCTGTTTTTAAATCCCATTCCAAACCACATGGACTCTTATGAAAGTTAGAATTGATAAAAATCATTGCAGAAATGTGACATGCATTTCTTGTTCTTTAAAGCTCTCCTGAGTCATATTTACCCTTGAAAGATGTTTTGACAATGCAAAGTTATTGCACATGTTGCACAAAGAGAGGGCAATTATAATAAAGGTTTTTCTCAAGGTGTTTCAGTTCAAATGACAATGGAAGAAATTGTGACAAATTAAGATGTAGTCTCAGCATCCCTTAGATATTGGCTACATAAATCACAGCTTTGTTTATATTTCAGTGTACATGGTGGGGGGCACAGTGGTTTTGCATCATGTTCAACGATTAGAACTCTTGATGTGACAGAATTTTTTTCTGCAGCGTGAACTGTATACGTGTCTCACTGTTAGTGTGTCTGCTCGCAAACATACCACACCAACAGCAAACACAGTATGTGCTCAACTGAAATAATATTTGAAGATCTCAATGATGTCTCAAGTTGCTCTGATGCAAGCGTGTGTGTGTGTGTGTGTGTGTGTGTGTGTTTGTGCTTGTCCATCTGTCTGCCTTTTCCTCTCTCAGGCTGAGATGAACATGTACAAGGATGTGTGCTATTATATGCTCTTTGCCCTGGCTGCTTATGGTTGGCCCATGTACCTGATGAGGAAGCCTGCCTGTGGGCTGTGCCGCCTCGCCAGCTCCTGCCCGTAAGCACTCAAACATACACCCGCACAGTTTTGATCTATTTGGTTTCTGTGTCTCTTGAGCCTTTCCAGTGCGGATCAAATTTCACATGCGTCAACACTTGCCAAGTGGTAATCCACTGAGACAATACCACTCTACTTAGACCCACTCACTGGCACAAGCAATGTAGAATTAATCACATACTCATATCCAGATTGCCTGCATTGGGATACTAATTATATCCCTGTAATCTTACCAACGTACTGTATTTCTCTCGTGTCTCTTTCACCTATTTTTTTTTTTTTTTTTTTTTTTAAACATTGATTTGTTCTTCCTTTGGTTGACATCCTGTTTTCTTCTCATCTTCCTTTTTTTGGACAGCTGTACATCTGTGTCTGGATCTCGGCTGTCTCAGTCCGTGACAGTGGAAGAGGACAATTGTTGCGGCTGTAATGTCCTGGCCATACGCAGGCACTTCCTGGATAATGACCTCAAGCAGGTCCACATTGTCTACACTTCCTGCCACGATGCTGTAGGTGACCAAGTAAATAATTAAAGGTGCAATCAGAGTCTTAGAGCTCACAATGCCCTAAAGGACTGATATAGACAATCAAATAGTAGGAGCTTTCCGCTTATCAACATATATGTTGCAAAAACTGAGAGATCTGTCAACATCCTCTGCAGTAACTCAAGTGTGTTTTCAGGAGATGATGAACAATGTAAAGCCTATCACTGATTCTGCTCAAGACTGTCATGCACAGAATCTTAACGTGCAGCTGTAGAGGGGAAGTGTGCCATTAATGTGCTCTGTACAGCATTTCTGCTCACAGCATAAAAAACAACACCCACCCTACATCATAATTTACTTCATGTACTTGTCACACTTTGCTTCAGTTCATTATGTGGATGGAGAACATGCATTTTAGCTGTTAATGTAGTGACAGCAGAGCAACAACTGCGTTCCTTCCTGACAAGGAAAGTAACGCTGACGGTTTGTTTAAACCCTGTGTCGTGTAACATGTTGGTGGCTTTTCTGCTTCAGATGTAGATTTGTTTTGCAAAACTGTTTTATGTAATAAGGCAGTTGAGGTGGTGCATAAACACTTCTGGATGGACTCTAAGGCCTTAATTTCACAGCCACAAATGTAGTTCTGTGTCCATCTGTCCATCCATTCATTTTCTTCGATGCTTATCTAAATGAAGGTTTCAGGGGCTGAAAGCCTTTCCCAGCTATCATAGGATGAGAGGCAGGGTACACCCTCGGAGGGAGGCCAATCTGTCGCGGGGCCACTCCTGCCCACAACCACACCTGCAGTCAGTTTAGCATAGTCAGTTAAGCTAATGCCATGCATGGACTGTAGGAGGAAGTAAGAGTACCTAACTCCACACAGAAAGGCGTCAGAGTGGATTAAAACTTAGGACCTTACTGTGAAGTGCCAACCACTGTGCCACCATGCTGCCCTAATTCCAAATAATTAAAAAAAATAGATTTGCAATAAGTTTGCAAGTCAAACACACAACATAAAGTATTTTGCTTTCTTACAGCTGGTGGGGTATTATCGTCATCCTGCTGGGCGGGCGATGTTGACACCCAAGTTTGTGCATGCAATAACTCGAGAACAAAACAACATAGGAGTTTCAAATTGATACCATAGGTGTATCCACAAAAAAATCTCTGGCGAGTTCAAATCTTAGGCACCTCGACCTCAAGGTCAAAGGTCAGGTTTTCTGAAAATCTTGTGAATGCAATAACCTGAGAAGCAGGATTTTGAAATTCATACCACTGGTGCATCCACTCGGAGGCTGAGGGGTGCCACTGGCTGCTGCCAGTATTTTCTTACAGTAGGTCCACTTTGGCTCTTAGTGGAATTAATTACACTCCAGTTACGCATTGGTCCCCAATACTCTGCTTTAAACACATGTCTTGCAAAACAGTTTAGGAAAAAGTAGTTGTTCGATTAGTTTCCTAATGACAGTGAAAATTAATTTTCATCATAATTATGTTTGTTTAAATTCCAGCAGCTCTCAAACTAGCAGTTGAGCTATAACACATCGATGATTTGTAATGCAGAGCGCAGCCAGCCTGCGCTGACTTTCCATCTATAAATTTCTTTTATGAGCATGCACTGTGCCAAGTAGAAAGGTTTGATGACAATGACTGTGCTGTGGTTGCTGGGCTCCAAGTGAAACAGTGATGCACAACTCTTAGCCCTCCACTCACGATCCTCTCACGTTCTAACCAGTTTTCACTGTGCGCTCTGCTTCAATCTGCATCTTTCATACAGGTTTACGAGACTCCATTTTTTGTGGCAGTGGATCACGAAAAAAAGAAAGTTGTCATCAGTATCAGAGGAACTCTTTCTCCAAAGGTGACTTTCTTTCTTAAATTTCTGTGATTATTTAAATCTTTCTCTAAGGCTCTCAAAATATTGTCCGACCCCATTCTCTTCAGTTCCTCACAACAACACCACCTCCAAAGCAGGTGAAGTTCTCATGGCTTAGTGTTCTCAAACTCCTACACCTTTTCACACATAGAGCAGAAACAGGACTGTCCACCTTCAGAGATAAATGTCCTATCCGCTTTTTTTTTTCATAAGCATTTGTGAAAATTCCTGAGCAGTGTTAAAACTGAACTGAACCATCAGCTGAGAGATTAATCATGGTTTTATAATAAAAGCAAATTGGCTTTTAAGAGGCAGCTCACTACTCATCCCATTGAGCTTTGCTCCCAGCTAGCCAAAAACATCCAGTTTATCAGTGTAACAAACAAGAACGCATGCAGAGTGGAACATTTACAAGAACGCCACAAAAATTAAAGAAGCATTTGCAGTATTTAGGAACATGCAGAATCCCGAATGATTACTGCAGCATTATTTTCATACACTGTTATAAAAGATGGATGTCGCTACTGTGATGCCACTCATTAATTTTTGAAGCCTGGAGATAAGGGTGCCCAATCCATCTTTACGTTTTGAAACCAGATGTAGTCAGAGAGAGGCAGGTCTGACTGTGAAACCACACCTGCACTTGCTAACAATGAGCTCATTGGCTAATGTACAGCGTACAGTCCTCCTGTCAGAAACATATTTAAAAAAGGACCAAAAAGGAGTGACCGAGTCCATAAAATAAGCAGACAGTTGTTTCCAGAGGTCAAGTTGGAAAGCTGGTTTCCTATTGACTTGTAAAGAATTGCAAGTCTTTTTTATTTCTTTTTTTCTTTTTTGCAACTGTAGGCGTTGCCCCCTAGTGGCTTCTAAATACAACGCAGGTTTAAGGCACCTTTGCTTTATTTTCATACCTGGTGTTTTTGCCGATCCTGTAGACTATCTATATACCGTACTGATTAGTTTGAGCTTTTGCAACAGCAGAAGTGGCACATCAGGACTGTCTGCGTGTTTGAGAAATGGTTCTGTGGTTCAACTCATCATTTTTGTTTTTGTTGTTAATGGAAGTGATGAAACATTATCGCAATCGTGACTTCTTAAATATAAAGTTGAAGTGATTCAGACACTTTAATCATGTAATCTCTGTGAGCTTAGTCTTACTGCTCTCGGTGTATCCACGTACAGTTATATAACAAATAGTCACGTTTTCAGAGGGGACTATAATGACTTTTTTTATTCCTGTACATAGTTTGGCATCTTTTATTATTAAGGTGATCTTTTTTTATGATCCCCGCCTCCGCTTGTGGTATTCTGCTTTGTGCTGTTGTCACATTTTGAATTTGCCTTTTGCGGATCAGGACGCCCTGACTGATCTGACGGGGGACTCTGAACGTTTGCCTGTCGAGGAACAGCAAGGCACCTGGCTTGGCCACAAGGTCAGAAATTAAACGACTCGCCTATGATACATCATCTCAGCGTTACAGTCTCCTGAGATTTTCTCTTTTAACTTTCCTGTGTTCTCCATGGTGCACTTTCAACAAGCAAAGTACATCCTATACTCCAAAGGTCATTTACGTTGTTAATAATAGAATAATTACTTTGGGTGTTTTAATGAGGGAGCAATGGCACAGACTTCCTGTGCATATTTCTTTCTCGCTCATCATCTTCCATCCACTGAATCCCCCCTCTCTCTCTTTCCTCCCAGGGAATGGTTTACTCAGCAGAATACATTAAGAAGAAACTGGAGCAGGAAATGATCTTGTCTCAAGCTTTTGGACGAGACTTGGTACATGACTCAGTATACTGTGTGAAGTATGGCAGGCTGAATGATGATCCTTTTTTATAAGAATTTGTACAGTGTATTTTTATTGGCGTCACTGTAGTACTTTAGTCAAGGCCACACTGGCTGCGTAACATTACCGTAATATTGGCTGTAGTGTATACAACAATTTATTTGGCAAACAGCAACAGAGGCAATTTCTTTAAGTGATTGTCTTCGCTGTGGTAACAAGTGTGCTCTTGTGAATGTAATGACTCTCGCTGTCTCACACAGAACAAGGGCACCATGCATTATGGGCTGGTGATAGTTGGGCATTCTCTCGGTGCAGGCACTGCTGCTATTCTCTCCTTCCTGCTGAGACCTCAGTACCCGACACTTCACTGCTACTCTTACTCTCCACCCGGTGGCCTTCTTAGGTGAGTCAATCTGGATCCCAATCCCAGAGTATCAGTACTACGGTGTGAATGCATTACAAAGGAAGTTACTTAAAGTGTGTTTTTGTTTTGTTTTTTTGTCACTGGTAATGTTCACAAGTCTGTCACATGTTTAGTTTCACTCCCGCTTGCTTGTTTACTTGGGGGCTCATTTATAAAAGGGATCTTGAGTATGGCAGAAAACCATGGATACATAATTTTCAGCCAGCTATATATACTCCACCCAAGAATACATGTCGGCTGGCATCAATCTCCTCTACCATTGCTGCGATCTCGTCTTCCAAGCAGTTTGCGTCTCTCATTCGGTCAGTTTCTGACTGAAAACTCATCTGTGCTGGCACTGTGGAGAGGAATGAAAAAACTTTTACTTAATACTTAATATGAAGTTTTTCCATCGCATCAGGGGTTTTTTTTCCCCCCCTCCCTGTGCTTCCAGTGGCCATTGGGGTTGACTGCTCGTGCAAATGCTACTGGCCTGCATACAGCAATGCCAGTGACTGTTTCTTTCTTTTTTTTACTGACAGAAATCCTTGTTTTTTTTTTCCAGTTGTTTCAGACATTTTGATACAAGTTGGTCAATTATTTTAAGTATATAAAAAGAAATTATTTTATTTCTGTGCCGTTTCCCTTTGGCTTAAATCTCTTTGCAGGGAGGGGTTTGTGCTTTGTTTTTGTTTTTTTTATTTGGGGTTTTTTTCCCCTATCACATGTGTGAGTTAAAAAATTGGATGCTCAGGATGTGTGACAGAAACACTTTCTCTTTAATGCTTACAATCTATTTTTATAAACCAATAACAAGCAGGTCATAAGGAATTACTTTAAATTCAGGCATAAATCCAAGAAGATTTTTATCAAGTAGGTCTTTTTCATGTTGTTCTGGGTCGTCTTTCGCAATACATACCAATGCTATTACTCACTTTATTTCTCAACAGAGCTGAGAAATTTCTTGTGATTTTAACAATACCAGTATGAGCAAAGTGGTCCGGTTTGTTTTTTTTGTTTGTTTTCCCGGTTTCCTTTTTTTTAAAAAAACCTTATTTAATTGTAGAGGCAAACAAACAGTGAAGAGAGAGGAGGTGAATTGGAAGTAGAAGCCCAAACTCTTTCACTCTCAAGAAACTAGTTCAGGGGTGAGCTAGATGAAAGAGGAAATATAAACCAATATTTTGAGGCTAAACCAAGAGACATTTATTTTGGGGGGTTGCTTTTTAGGACAGGAAAGCAGTGAGAAATTACTGGGGAAATATGTGCAGTAAATGGCCTTCAGGCAGGTTTGAGGATTTGCTTTCTGGGCTTGAGGAATTGTGGTTTTAAATCCTACTTTAGTTGCCACTGATTGGTCAGAGTATCTTCCTGAAACAGATCAGAGGAAGCAGGTATCCTGATTGACATTCTGGTAGATGAAACGCAGCTTTGATGGATGCAGCTACAGATTTCTACTAAATTTAGTGTAATCCTTTCACAGTTTTCACAGTTACTGAATTATTTGAAAATGATGATAGACCCGGCGTATGTAGCAGATCTGCAGAGATGGACATTGCTATAAACATTTTCTTTTTTTTACCCATCCCCTCAGGAAGTCTCGTTCCTCAGTCTGAGAAGAAATATATTCTCCTTTAAGTGTAGGTGCAAGGTGGTGCATTTTACTGTGGACAAGTACCCCAAAGCTGTGGTTTGTACTTTCAGATCATCTTTTTTTGTAACAATGTAGCCTATTTTTGGTCCAGTGGTTCAGAGTTGACTTTTATTTTGACTGTGCACAGTTAACACTGCATACCACCATGCAGCTGGATAACTGTTTGCTATGCAAATTGTACTGGAAGGAAGCTTGTACCAAGAGGAAATTAAATGCTGCAGTGCACCTTTTAGTATTCTGTTAAAATCATCATGCATGGCAGTTCTTAAACTGCTGTCACAAGATTTCACAGAAGAGGGGTGGCTAAAGAAAAGCATGAGTAGATGTAGTATAAGCCCCACTAAAGCACTGTTTGTTGCCCACATGTATGCAGATGAGGGAAAAAAAAGATTAAGCCCCTTTTAAAGTTATAGTTTGTGTCCAAATTTTCCCAATGGCTTTTTGCCCCTCATGGGATATTGTCGTCACCCCACTTGGTGGACGGGGGGTTTGGCAGCTCACCGTATCAGTGTTTCTAAGTATCAAGAACCAGAATGAGAAGTTTCATCAAGAAATTCACTAAGAATCACACAGTTTAGAGAAAGAAGCAAGAGCCGTGCAACCCAAACACCACTGTTTCCACCGTGAAACATGGTGGTGAGAGTGTTATGCTGTGGGGATGTTTCCGTGCCTCTGAAACTGGGAATCTCGTTGAGGTGGAAGAAATCACAATGAAATAAGGATATGTGAAGATTTTAAAGGAGACCTGAAGCAGGCAGAAGCAAAACTGGGTCTGGGTCATCGCTTCATCTTCCAACACCACGACGACCCAAAACATACGCCGCTCCTGGTGAACAAATACCTCCTGAAAATTAGGGTCCATGTCAGAAGACAATCAAAGGAGCTTTAGAGATTCGCCAAAGAAGAATAGGCTGGGAATGTGAGACTTGTTGAAAACTACAATAAACGACTGCAGTAATTTTGACCATTGTAATGTTTGTTTTTTGTGAAATAATTTTGTTTCCATGTGCAAAGTACAGTAATGTGAGCATGCATAGGAAAACAAGGATGGTTGGAAAAGCTGTGTTTAAAAAAGCTCCTGGGAAATGCTCTTTTTTCCTCATCTATATAAGTTAATAATATGATAAACGTGTATTGTTTCTACAAATAATACAGTAAACTTTATCTGGATGGTATCTCTAGTTGATCTTGCAGGATTTATATGAACAGAGAACATCCTTTTTAGCTGAATGATCTGGTTATTCTTGCAATGAACTCTTGCATCAAAACTTAATTTTCTTAGTATTAATTACATCACTGAATGCTAAATGAATGCCTCTAATTAGCTATTGCATTCCCCCAATGTGGCATAAACATAGGCTTTCCAGCACATATGGTGTATGCCACATAATGAGTGCACACTCCACAGTGGCACAGCTGCACTTTCAATTCATCAGACTTGCAACCATTTTCCAGTCATTAAACCTTAAACTCAAAAGGGGTTTTGTATTAAAACTTTACATTGTGCTGTTCAGTCACATGCTATAGGCTATCACATCACTATTTAAGAGTAACTGCCGACATTGTCAAAGCTTTGAGTTGCTGTTTTTGTTTTTTCATGGATTCAGCTCATTCATAGTAAACCCTTTGTGCATTTCCAAAAGTAGGCCTCCTTCATCATCTTCTTTTCGGTAACCTGTTCACATGCAAATCAATTGTAGAAGTGCAGTTCATGTTAAATCCACGGGTTTACATATTAAGGGAGAGATGGGCAAACAGGAAGGGCGCTTCTTCTGAAGACGTGTAGTTCTTGTTTACCAGCTGCATCACCAGTAGACTTTTTAACCTCCAGAGTGTTCCTGTTTTTCTCTCCGTCTTCATGACGTCATGTGCTCCTGGGGACATGAACTGCAGTGTAAGCACCACAAAGGTGGCTTTGAGGACTTTGGCAGGTGACATCACTCTCAAGGGAGTGTGTGTATCGTCAGAATTCTGTAAAGGCAGAAAGACGACGCAGGTCTGAGAACACACTGGTGTTGCAGCTGGTGTGAACCCATCACGAGATGGTCTCTAATTTTCTTAAAATCTTCTCCCAATGATTTGCAGTATTCTATCAACCAGGGCATTTTTATTATGGTAAAACAGAGTGCATCCTGTAAATATGTAGCGTGCAGACTATGTGCCATTATTTTCCCTCTGTGTATCCAGTACTCCGTAATTTAACTACTTCTTTTTTTTTTTTTTTTTTTGTCCTTTTATGCACCCAGTGAGGATGCCATGGAGTACTCCAAAGAGTTTGTGTCATCTGTAGTTTTGGGAAAAGACCTGGTGCCAAGGTATCCTCTTTTACTACATCAGTATACTCATGTTACTTTCACCCTTCTGCAGTATTACCCACAGTAGCATTCTGCTCTGTCATAGGCTTGGCCTGTCACAACTAGAGGGTTTCCGACGCCACCTTCTGGAAGTTTTACAAAAGAGTAACAAGCCAAAGGTGACTTAACTTCTTGATGTTATAGAAGATTACAGACTTGTAGAGCATTTGCTGTATGAAATCATCTGGAACATAAAACAAATGATTGTTTCACAAAAAGCATGCACTAATGAGAGAAGGCTGATTGTTGCTGTTTTTTAATCTATTAAATTCAGCATTATAAAACCTGTAGAATTTCTCATTTTTTATTCCTGAAAGTTTTGTCATGAAGGAATGCATACAAATATAGAAATGCATACTTAAAAAAATAAAATAAAAAATTCTTACAGTGGAGGATCATTGCGGGAGGCACTAAATGCATCCCAAAATCAGAGCTTCCACTAGAGGATGATGATCCTCAGTCTCAGCCTGCAGCACCTCCAAGCAGTCGCTTGTGGCTACACCCCAGTGACCTCAGCATTGCCTTGTCAGCCTCCACACCCCTCTACCCACCTGGCAGGATCATCCACGTGGTACACAACCATCCTTCAGAGATATGGTAAGAAAACTGGTTTGAAAGCTGCTGCAATTAAATGCAAACATGCGTTTTCTTTTTCTGTATTACCGTGTCTAAAGGTAAAACAGAAAGTTCATCCTTATATATTTTTCTTCATACTGCAGTACTTTTTAAGGCACTTGGTGTTTAAAGGTGCTATGACAACAAACTGACTTGCCTTGTTCGTCTTGGAGTCCTTTTGCTTTTTAATCTTTTACCCCAACATATGAGTTTTTTGACTTGATACAAAAATATTCCACTTAGTGGTGTTATACAGTGCCCCCCATGTTCTGTATTGTGAGGAAAATATATTAAGTCAACCTGTGTGTTTACTATTTCTCATTATGACTGATAGATTTTCTCTCTTTCTCCCTCTCCCTTTTAGCTGTGGTCAGGAAGAGCCAACCTATTCAGCATTGTGGGGGGACAACAAAGCTTTCAATGAGGTCATCATATCACCTGCCATGCTTAATGAGCACATGCCCCACATGGTGATGGAGGGTCTCAACAAGGTCTGTTTTTTAAATCTGCATGCATGCATTATTTCGAGAGGGGGTGTATTTGAAATTGTGCAAAAACGGCTTTTTAATTTTGTTCTTGATTTCCAACACTGGGTAACGGATTACACGGGTGATGCTTACGTGGGGATTGGCTCTAACAATGAAAGAAAATAAACAAAAGAGATGTGGGTCTTAATAAAGGGTGGAATACTTATTACAGGTTGTTTTATTAAAAATAGAGGCCAGTAGCAATTTTATGTTTTACTTTTAGTTTATCATTTTATTCTGGAGACGAGGGCAATCTTAATTAAAAATTCACTCAAAGCATTTTAGTAAATTGAGAGCTTAACTGTATGAAATTTATCTGGAAACATGCCCATAAAAATATTTAAATATAAGTTTTTCTACAGACATTTGCAGGTATTGTTACTAATAAACCCTGTGAAGAGTGATGACATCTAGAGAGAACTTAATTGAAAATTGAAGATTTCCTTATCCTTTAAATCTACCCATCTTGTGGCTTTCAATAACATTGGGGACTTGAACTAGAAATTATCATATGTTGGTTATTGTCATTTAGTTCCTGTAGTTGCACCATGCAAAAAAAATGTGCAATTTCAAAGGTAAAGGTCTTAGGATCACCAAGTTTTAATTTAAATGGAGTTAAGAATTGGTTTTGAAGCATTTCAAAAATTTTAATGAGACTCCGTTGTTACTTTATGCATGTCATTAACCTACAACTCACCACACCTTTTTGTTTTTCTCCACATTGCTCCTGTCTCAAAGCATGGGAATTGTTCACTCGTGGCTGGTTTCACGGTCTTTCTTTGGTCTTTTTGAGCCTGTTCGTCATGGACGTTGAACATCTGTTTTGATAACAGGGTATTAATGTGAATGTTTGCATGTGATGGACTGATTTTGGGGGATTGCACTTGTTGTGGCTGAGGACTTCACGTTGTGTGGTGTTTTTCCCGTCTGTATATGGTGTTTTTCAGCTTGGTTTTGCCTTTGTGTTTGTCTCTCTAGATGAATGTTTAAAGTTAAGTATGTGTGTATTTGTGAAGTGTGTGCGTGTAGAGGATATAGTGGTGTGATATATTTGGTGTTTCTGCAGGTACTGGAACCATTTTGTCTCCTGTCTGAGCAGGAAAACTTGGAAGCAGAGGAACTGGGAATCAGTCAACCTACATCCAGTACCACTGATTTAATAGTCTCCCAAACAAAACTAAACGCTAGTCCTCCTCCCTCCAACTCTTCATCTGCCAACCACAAAGACCTGTCTTGCACTGGCTCCCTTGCAGAGACTGAAACTGTCTCTACACCACTCGCTGTCACTTCTTCTTCTTCAGTTCCAGATGCTGAGTCTGTTCTTCCACCTCCTCTGTCAGACTTTAACTCTGTGTCTCAGCCATGCATGGTGTCTGTCCCTTCCAACACCCAGTCAGGAGTTCTTCCAGCTGAAGATGATTCATGCGTTTTACCACAACCTCAGTCAGAACCACGCGTCTCTCACCACCGTCAAGAGGAAATCCGATCTAACGAGTCTAACAGTCCTCAGATAGAAAACTCTCCTCCCGAGATAAAAGTGCCAAACAATCTTTTTGAATCTGTTGTCTAAACTTGATCACATTTAGACGCTGACAAATTCTATTACTATGTACATTACTAGTCTACATATTCTAAGGAGATGCTAATCGTAAGACTGAATTCAACTTTTGCTTGTTGCATTCAGTGTTGGAAACATTTCTGCATTATGTGCAAAACTCAGATGTTGGCCAGTCTTAGGACAAAGGCTAGAGCCAAAAGTCATAGTAAAGCTGCTATTTTTTTATTTTTTTTTAACTGATTTTAGAGCAACCATAATGACCAGTATGTAAAGAATCCTTTTTAACCAGCAACTGGCATTTTTATTCTGTCAGCTTGCTGGATCCAACAAGTCCAAGCAATTTACTGGTTGCCTTTAAAAGGTGTTTCTCCAAAAGTATTAAGTGTGACATTGAAACTCAGCTGAATAGCTGGCACATCAAGTTTTAGAGGGTAAAGAAATGCGCATCCACAAGGCGATGTGGTAAAATGTTATCAATAACCATTTCCATTAATACATCACTGGTTAATGATGTATACAATGGTACAGGAGCATGCGATGGCTTTAAACCATGGAGTCAGAAACGATGAGTCCAAACTCACCTGGACTCCTTTTCTTGTTAATCATCATCCAGCTTTCCACAAACCAACCCTTGTTCTTTTTTCCGTTCCTCTCTCAGCTGCAGTGCCTGTGGTCAAGTGCTTTGGCACAAACTTTCTAATCCTGGTCCTCAACGTAACAAGTTTTCTTTGTAGTCACAAAGTTTCTATGGTAACCTAATTTCTTCCACATTAACTGCTCTTTCTTCCTTCCTGCCTGGGTTTTTCAGTAGCTGCAGCTCTTCTCTGTGGATGTGTTTCCCTTTTTATTTTTGCTCTTTGAAAGCACACATTCAGAACATAATCCCCTAGAAAAAGATTTTGGTTTTCTTATTACTGGCATGTAGGAGAGTGGGTTTACTATTCAAAATAAATTTGTAGTTTACACAATTTTATATCCTTCACTGTACACTTCATATGTCAGTGTGCTTTTATTAATTCTATACACTAATACTGTTGGGATAGGCAATGCAAAAAACCGTCCAAGTATAAATTTGATGTATTTTGTCATCATTTGTAGTTGTTGTGTCTACAGTCATAGATATGTTTGCTGTTGTTGGTGCCAGTTATCTCATGTGGTTTATTACTTGCAGAAGCATGTTCTCATGTGTCTTTAAACTCAACCATGTAACACATTGTTTACATTTGTGCAAATTGGTTATGGATGACAATATAACCATAATAAATATATTAGCTTTTGTCTTTTTGTGTTATTTTCTCTTTTAATCACCTCATTCCATTGTCACGTGTATTTTTTGTGTGTGTTCATGTCCTCTCATATTTCCACCTGTTTTTATACCACAATATGTTGTCTTTTGAGTCATTAAAGTTAACCAAACAATTGCGTGCTGATGTGTGGCTTGCCATTAATGTTTTGGGGTTTGTTTGGGGTTTTTTTTTTTTTTTTTTTTTTTTGTTCTGTTCTCATTTATGTCAGCAAACATAACACGGTTTGTATTTTGTTGGACAAACTTTGTGTTGAACGTGTTTCCAAGATGGATAAGACACTCGTATGGTTTGTTATTCCTTGTAGTGGTAATGCAGGTCTTGCATAGTTCTTGCTCAGGCATCATGACTCTGTTGTGGGTGTTTAATGTCAGCTGGAGTAGGTGTCAGCTCACCTTCAGATTGCACTTATATGTAACTGAACTACGCTGCTTTTTAACACTATACTACAAGCACTTGTGCGCTTATAAATATAGTTGTAGTGGTGACCCACATAATATTTTTGAAACCATTATAATCTTACTGAAGTTGATCCAAGTGCATAACTGGCATTTGATATTTGAATCTTTTGGTTCTTTGGGAATTTTTTTTCTCATGTTTTGCTGACGAAGAGGAAGAAAACACCTCAGCATCTCTGTTTGAATCTAGAAAATGAATAAAGGAAAAACAGTAGAAAGGGTTTTAAAAACTACAAAATCATTGGATGTCTGCTAGCATAGGCCAGTTTAGAAATATTTCACATATAAAACATGATTAGTCAGATTAACTTTTTCCAATTATATATTTTTATGAAGTTGTCCTGTTTATTTTGAAACGGGTCGTCCCTCTATCAGTCAAGTCATGTATCTGTTTATACTCCTGTGCTTGTGACAGGTGCTGGAGAACTACAACAAAGGGAAAACTGCTTTGCTGTCAGCAGCCAAGATCATGGTGAGCCCCACAGAAGTGGACTTAAACCCAGAGACCTTGTTCGTCGATACATCAACAACCTCTCAGCAGCCAACGCCTACAACCCACCACCGCAGGAACAGCAGTGTTCGGTTAGTACATCAGGCACCACTGTGGGCATGTTTAAGCCTGAAAGGCTATGTAAAATAGTTTCATCTTCATATTCAGCTTTCACTCTTGCCTAGTATGTAATAGTAGCAAATCTCTAAGTATAAGAGAAATCACTGGGAAATGATGCCTTGTAATGTAGCTATATAACCAGTACTAAAAAAAATACAACTGCTACTAACTACTACTTTATTTTCTCAAAATTATTTTTGTTTGTTCTGTATGTTTAAAAAAAAAAAAAAAAAGACAAAAAACATTGTTACGGTAAGCAAAGCATGCCAATACTAATTTTGCATAATGTATTCCCTTCTCTCATGCACGCATGCACGCTGTCTGAACACAGAGCCGTTGCAACGTATGGTAGTATTCAGTTCCCACCTCGCCCTCTCTGGTTTAGCCCCTGTCCAAAGTCAGTGTGAACTCCTGGTACAAATGGTTAAATTACGAAGGTACTATCACAAAGTTTTATGACTCTGTCCACAGAAATGAAAAACCGTACCAGATTTAAGTTAGACCAATTTCCTTTTTAAGGCGGTCTCTATGTGGACCTTTGGACACTATTCAGACCATTTGTATATGCCTGTTTTCTCGTCGTGTCCCTCTGCTGTGCCATGAAAGAGGACGCCTAGTTCAAGTTATATGCACTAAATGTCTCCCTCTGTTACCTCGGGACATTATAGTAGAACTTTGACAGTCTGTTAGTAGCAGGTGCATTCACTGTGAACGACCCCATGAAGGGATAATAATAATAATGGATTGGATTTATATAGCGCTTTTCAAGGCACCCAAAGCGCTTTACAATACCACTATTCATTCACTCTCACATTCATACACTGGTGGACGCAAGCTACAGTTGTAGCCACAGCTGCCCTGGGGCAGACTGACAGAAGCGAGGCTGCCATATCGCGCCATCGGCCCCTCTGGCCAACACCAGTAGGCAAGTAGGGTAAGGTGTCTTGCCCAGGGACACAACGACCAGGACAGAGAGCTTGGCTACTGGCTGGAATCGTCCACTGAAGAGTGCTGCTTGAGCTTTACCCTGAGAACCAGCTCTCAACAGCAGTAGACATGTAATATGAAGGCTGGATGATGTTTTCTACCATCTGCACAAGTGTACACGCAAGCAGTCACGATGGGACTTTAAAAGAGTGAGCAGCAGTCCAAAGGTACACAGGAAGTTGATCTTGAGGGTTTATTAAACGATTCTTAAGTGAAAGGTTGGGGTTCTTTTTTTTTTTGTTTTTGTGGACAGACTCACAGAACCTTTTGATCCCACCTTGTACTTTACCTCTCCTGTATTATAAGCCAATACAAGAGCACATGCACTTGGATACACTCTTGCCCTTCCAGTCTCTTTCCTCTTGTTTTTTTTTTTTTTAATCTTTCCTCCATCTACAGGGAGTGCAGAATTATTAGGCAAATGAGTATTTTGTCCACATCATCCTCTTCATGCATGTTGTCCTACTCCAAGCTGTATAGGCTCGAAAGCCTACTACCAATTAAGCATATTAGGTGATGTGCATCGCTGTAATGAGAAGGGGTGTGGTCTAATGACATCAACACCCTATATCAGGTGTGCATAATTATTAGGCAACGTCCTTTCCTTTGGCAAAATGGGTCAAAAGAAGGACTTGACAGGCTCAGAAAAGTCAAAAATAGTGAGATATCTTGCAGAGGGATGCAGCAGTCTCAAAATTGCAAAGCTTCTGAAGCGTGATCATCGAACAATCAAGCGTTTCATTCAAAATAGTCAACAGGGTCGCAAGAAGCGTGTGGAAAAACCAAGGCGCCAAATAACTGCCCATGAACTGAGAAAAGTCAAGCGTGCAGCTGCCAAGATGCCACTTGCCACCAGTTTGGCCATATTTCAGAGCTGCAACATCACTGGAGTGCCCAAAAGCACAAGGTGTGCAATACTCAGAGACATGGCCAAGGTAAGAAAGGCTGAAAGACGACCACCACTGAACAAGACACACAAGCTGAAACGTCAAGACTGGGCCAAGAAATATCTCAAGACTGGTTTTTCTAAGGTTTTATGGACTGATGAAATGAGAGTGAGTCTTGATGGGCCAGATGGATGGGCCCGTGGCTGGATTGGTAAAGGGCAGAGAGCTCCAGTCCGACTCAGACGCCAGCAAGGTGGAGGTGGAGTACTGGTTTGGGCTGGTATCATCAAAGATGAGCTTGTGGGGCCTTTTCGGGTTGAGGATGGAGTCAAGCTCAACTCCCAGTCCTACTGCCAGTTTCTGGAAGACACCTTCTTCAAGCAGTGGTACAGGAAGAAGTCTGCATCCTTCAAGAAAAACATGATTTTCATGCAGGACAATGCTCCATCACACGCATCCAAGTACTCCACAGCGTGGCTGGCAAGAAAGGGTATAAAAGAAGAAAAACTAATGACATGGCCACCTTGTTCACCTGATCCGAACCCCATTGAGAACCTGTGGTCCATCATCAAATGTGAGATTTACAAGGAGGGAAAACAGTACACCTCTCTGAACAGTGTCTGGGAGGCTGTGGTTGCTGCTGCACGCAATGTTGATGGTGAACAGATCAAAACACTGACAGAATCCATGGATGGCAGGCTTTTGAGTGTCCTTGCAAAGAAAGGTGGCTATATTGGTCGCTGATTTGTTTTTGTTTTGTTTTTGAATGTCAGAAATGTATATTTGTGAATGTGGAGATGTTATATTGGTTTCACTGGTAAAAATAAATAATTGAAATGGGTATATATTTGTTTTTTGTTAAGTTGCCTAATAATTATGCACAGTAATAGTCACCTGCACACACAGATATCCCCCTAAAATAGCTAAAACTAAAAACAAACTAAAAACTACTTCCAAAAACATTCAGCTTTGCTATTAATGAGTTTTTTGGGTTCATTGAGAACATGGTTGTTGTTCAATAATAAAATTATTCCTCAAAAATACAACTTGCCTAATAATTCTGCACTCCTGTATGTAGTATTTTGCAATGTTCACCTGCTCTGTAGACTCTAGATACCTGTAGTTTCAGTACTAACACTTTTCATTTCTATCCTTTTTCTTTAACCTTCCGTGAGTTATTTTGACTCGTTTTCATGCCTGTCTTGTGTTTTGAATCCCCTCACCTCTCTTTTCCCTTTCATTATGTTCCAACCCACTCTTCTCCTCTCCTCTAGCTCGTGTGCCCAGTCTGAAATATCTCTGGATGGTTTCTCTGAGTGCCCCCCTCCTCCAGTGCCTGTAGTACTGCGTGGAGCACGAGAACGTTTGGCAGTGGAGCTGAGGGACCGCAAAGCACCCTTAGCTGTCATGGAGAGTCTCTCAGATGCAGAGTCCCTGTATAGTCTGGATTCCCGACGGTCCTCTGCTGCATTAAGGGGTTCACCAATGCTGGGTAGCCTCCCGTTCCCTTTGGATGCCCCAATCCCAGAGGAGAACCCATCTCTTAGCTCTCGCACTGAGCTACTATCTGCAGATGTCCTCTGCCAAGCAACAACAGAGCATCTGGGTGAGGTTGGGCCCTTCTTTACCCCACTGGAATCCAGATCAACCCCAGATTATCCTATGAGGCTGTCCCCTGCCACACCTCGCTACAGTGGACTCCATTCCCCAGCTCTTCTAAACCAGAGTGTCTTGGCTAAGTCTTACAAAACTGAGACTAATGCCAACTTGAAAATGCTTCCTGATGAGGATCACCAACAAATGCCTGGTGTCTACAGCCCAGGGAGCACACCTGTTGCTCCCCTAAGTCCACATATTGGTACTAGACCAATGGATAGAGAAAAGGAAGACTGGGAGCTGGAAACGGCAGAGAAACAGTTAAGTGCAGAGACTAGACCAGCGGTTTCTACACCTCCACCCCATCTATCCAATGGAAACCCCAGCCAGGCAGTGCTGGAGTTTGCCCAATACTTAGACTCTCTTTTCAGACTGGATGGCAGCAGCTCACCAACTCTGGACCTTTCTGATGGGGAGTC
Source organism: Maylandia zebra (assembly GCF_041146795.1). Lineage (NCBI taxonomy): Eukaryota > Metazoa > Chordata > Actinopteri > Cichliformes > Cichlidae > Maylandia > Maylandia zebra. The sequence continues at coordinate 21,675,504 of NC_135167.1, read as the reverse complement.
AGAATCAGGCCGGGGCTCCTTTGGGCAGGGTGAGTGTCTTGGAGATGAGCAGCGGTTGGATGACAAACAACTTCTGGCCAGGGCAACAGTGGAGCCTAATCTAGTTCCTAAGCCCCCGCGCACTTTTGCTGGATCCGCTGACCCCTCTTCGGGCATATCTTTGTCACCCTCCTTCCCTCTCTCTTCATCTGAGGAACTCAACGACCTTTCTCCTAGCGAGGGTGCCCCGTCAGCCATACACTCCCTACGAACATCACCCCCTTGCCACTGCCCTGAAGAGAACACACTATCGTCTATGGTGTAGAGTGCGCTCTGAAGTCTCCAATGCCCTTTGCTCTGATTGAGAGGTGCAGTCAATTTCAGATTTTAAAACATATCACAGTACATGCATGCGATGGAATGCAGTTACTCATCTGAGATCCAGTGACAGAATTTGACTGACCAACTCACACGATATTCCCATTCTTCAGGTGTACCCCTTTGAACTCTGTTTATAGCATTTTCACACTATTGCAATGACTAAGAAAAAAAAAGGATACCTCTCTCTGCATGCCAGGGGGCTGTGCTGCTTTTGGGTGAATATATAAATAACTGTAGCTTCACAATGCCATTTGAAAATGTTGTCTCACCCACATGGGAATGCGTCCACATTACATCAATTCCCTGAAGTAACCAAATCAAAGGGAGAATATTTAACTGAGCAGGGATTCAAAAATTAACACTGTAGAAGAGGTTAGCATAGGCACATCATCTGGGTTGATGTACTGGACGACTTCCTGCACACTCAGCAGCTCCGGAAATTTGTCCAGCTTTTATTTTTGTTTGATTTCTTTAAATCAGAAATGTGAAGATGGACATTTTGTTAATAAATAGAAGTGATAAGATTTCAAGAAATGTTCCTCAGGTCTACAAAGAATTGACTTTGAGAAAGAGAGTAAGTGTGTTACATTGGTGAGAATCCATGTGTCTTAAACATTTAGTGATTGTGACAAAGTTATTTCAGATGCCTATGGATGTTTTTGAGTCTTTTGGTTACTCTTTATAATGCATGATGATAATTTTTTTTGTAATTTATTTATTCTTCAAGAGAAATCATCATTAAAACCACCTTAGACTGACATTTGATTACTTGCGCACATCATTGCTCAATTTACCCCTCTTGCCAAAAAAAAACATTTAATACATCGTCTTGCCAAATGTATTTATGGGATGTAATTTTGTATATGTATATGGATATTGCTTTATTTAAAAACAAGCTAAGTTCATTATCTCCTTCCCTAGCCATCCTGTTGATTACCCACATAGACTGTTACACAGCAACTCCAGAAAAGATGTCATCCTGACCTTAAAACACTGCCATGGCTTTCTTTTCCAAAACACAGCCTCTGTACACCGGAGTTTATAGGAATATCAAACTTGCTAATAGTTGTCCTAGTTTCATAATAATTACTGTACAGTTCTTCTTGGAGAGCTCTTAGAAACAGGTCAGTCTGCATGCATTCCAGAGTAGCATGGCTGGTATAGAACGTGTCTTGTCCTTAAGCCACAGTAAAGAAGCTCTAAATGTGTCCAGAAATTACCATCATATGTAAACTCAAACTTTTGAGAGGCTCAATAGTCGCCGAGGTCATCAGACAGGACCAAATTATATATCCTACAGCTCTCTCGGGATAGATTTCTCTTGTTCTGAAGGTGCTTTGTCATTTTGGACATCAAGGCGTTTGCTTCCCTTTAATACGGTTCATCTCAAACATGCTTGAGGTTGGACTGAATGAATAAGTGTACTCGAACATTGCATTTGCCGACTCTAACTGCTGTGTGCAGCACAGTATCTTCCATATCACTCTGGGTGTAACCGATGGGTCACGATTTGAATTATTACACTTAATGTTGTTATCACTTTATTGCTATATTTGCTGGTATTATTATCCTTATTGCTCTTGCAACAGATTGGTTTGACGTCAGTGGTTTTTATCTCAGTTTTTAAGGAAAGTACGGAGAACTTTTTCGACTTTCCCAGATGTAAGGAGTTAAACATTTCAGGGTTTCCCCCCCCCCCCCCCCCCTCCCCCCCTGTCTTGAGTGGAGAAAAAAATTTGACATTCTGCCATGCCACTGGTAACAATATGCTTTTTGTTTTTGCAAATGTGTCATGGTGGTGAGACATGCTGCAGAGTGACAGCTTTCTCACAGTGAGTGACCTTTGGTGGAGCGCCACCATCAAGCCTGGAGTCACCATAGTGATCTGCACAGTCTCTCCAATTGGAATAAGATTTGCTGTGGTTACTCACAGCAGACCAGCCAGCCAGTTTACAGTCTGACACTACTGAAATCATGCTGCCAGTCCCAGTAGACACACTAAGGTTGGGCCAACAATTTCCTACATTCAGTAGCTTTGCTTGCAGCTGGTCATGCACTAAACACTGCTGAAAGAAAGCACCAATATTTTCCACCATGATGTGTATAGCACCATCTTCTATGTGTAATTATTTATACAGATGTCTAAAAAAAAGATGAATTCCAATAGAGTCATGTAGAAAACAACTATATAACAATAAGGAGATAATTACTATATTAAAAAGATATCAGTATTGACATATATATATATATATTAAAAAAAAAATTTCATCTGACAGTTATTTATTAAAACTATTGGCAGATTTAAGAATTGGACTTTATTTAAAGGAATAATTCAAGTATGTCTTGTCCATGTTTACCTGGTTTGCTTCCCGTCCTTTCCTGCCCCACAATGAGAATGTATTTAATCCCTCTCCCTCACTACCCCGCCTGTAATGAAATAAACTACAAACTGAAAAATATCCATTTGTGTCCTAACCTTTTTTCCCCCAATATGTGCTGCTGATATGTCTGTTTAAATGAGCCATAAATGTATATATTAAATTTGCTTGTTTTTATTTTTTAAAATAAAGTTTTCGATTGTGTTTGTTTGCTCACGCATGAATTTTGGATTTGGGTCCTTTAGATTTGATGTAAAGGCTGGATCAGTGGTTTTAGAAGTGCTGAGAGGCCAGATATATTTTGTGTAAAGATGAGCTGTTTGAGCTATTATAAGCCCAGGTGTAGGTGCATTGTATTATGAGTGTACAGCAGGTCAGATTAGAGTCTACTGCTGAGCCTTTAAAGAGGCGTCATGGGTCAAATGATGTCGAGTGGATGTGAGGTGTTGATAAGACCAAGGATATATACTGTACATCCACTCCCACTAATATTTGGTTGAATGTCCTTTAGCAAACTGCACCTCGACCAGATGCTTTTAAAATAGCCATCAGTAAGCTTGTGGTATAATTAGGGCCCGAGCACTGAGAGTGCGAAGGCCCTATTGTATCTGCTCCGTTTCTTCTTATTATTATTCAGGCAAAACAAGGGCCTTTTTGAGGGCCTAAACATGGTCAAAAACTCATGAAATTTTGCACACATGCCAGGTCTGGTGAAAAATTTTGTATTTTAATGGTTTTACATATGAGCACTGGGAAATGGCTCTAGAGCGCCACCTATGCCTTGTTAAATGCAGCCCTACGACCACATCGTTTCAGCTACATGTATAAAATCTGGCACACATGTGAACAAGACGACCAAAAAAGTCTGTGGGCCCATTGACACAAACCCAACAGGAAGTCCGCAATTTGGAACTGAAGGTGACATTTTGGCTCTAATTTTGCCATTTCCATGCCTCGAACTTTTTCGAACTCCTCCTTGGGATTTGGTCGTATAAGCTTCATCTTTGGTCAGTGTAAACTACACACCTGGGCCATGTTAAATTGCGGAGCTTTTGAGTTTTCGTGATACGGTGAGGCCGTGGCACCACGGCGAATTTTGATGACTCGCCATGAAAATCTTATTGCCTCTCATTCTGTCATACATTGTCCGATCTGGACCAAAGTGAACACATATGATAAGGCTCCAGCCCTGAACATATTTCAACTGCCATATTTGACATCAGGGACAGCGCCACCTAGTGGCAACAGGAAATGTCATGTTTTACACTTTGGGGTACAGTATTGTGATGGGTGACATCTGCAGCCTCAAATTTCTCCAGAAAAGCCTTAAGGAGTTGGTCTTGGGTTACAGTGAAAACTGTGACTTTTCGCGAAAGGGTGTGACCCCAGCGGCATGGCGAACTTTGATGTCACGCCATGAAGAAACAAATTAGTATAACTCAATAAAATCCAGTCTGATCAGTACCAGACTTTACAGGCATGATGTCAGTCCCGCCCTGAACAGATTGACGTGCCCATTGTCAGTAATACGCAGAGCGCCACCTAGTGGCAACAGGAAATGTCATGTCTTTCATTTTGTCGTACTGATTTTCACAGGTTCATCGTGGCCACCTCAAAAGCGGTGAATATCACCATCAGTTGCTCATGATGCTTCGGTGCGAAAATTGTGACTTTAAACTGAACGGCGCACCCTGGTGACAACGTGGTTCACCGTGAACAATGAAGTGACGTTTGAGGGGCTTGAAAAGTTTAAAAAGTCTTGAAATTTGGCCCACACCTCCAATGGGACGAAGGCTTTGTTGTTATGTGATCACCTTCCTTGAATAGCGCAAAATGGCTCCACAGCGCCCCCTACAAACTTTCAAAATCATCAGCCCCTGCTCTGTGTTTTATGTATGAGTCTGAAATCTGGGAAGCTTATAGGAGAGATCAAGATGTACAAAAAAGTCTCTTGGAGCAAAATCCCAAATCCAACAGGAAGTCAGCCATTTTAAAATGAATGTGTAATTTTGGCGACATTTTCCCCTCTTTTCAGGCACCGTTCTTTGACGAACTCCTCCAAGAGATTTCATCAGATTGATGCGGTTTCCTGTGTGTGGAATCTAAAGACCTTTGTGATGTTAAATTGCGAAGCTTTTTACGTTCAAGGAAACAGGGTGGTCATGGCGGCATGTGGAGTTTCAATCACTCGCCAAAAAGCAGTAATCTGCTGTCACTCGAAAACACAATGTCCAATCTCTCCCAAAGGTCGTAGGCATGATTAGACTCGAGCTCGGATATGTTTGTTATGCCATTTGTACATAATGGTTACACCGCCACCTAGTGGGACGACTATAATCCTGGTTGAATAAGATGAAATGTTAGCTGGTGGTTAAATGCATGAAATCCATCAATGTCACATCAGATCGGACGTGCTGGTTTTAGGTGTTGGCCGTGGCTCGACGCGCCGGGGGTGCGAGGGCCCTCATAACGCTGCTTGCAGCTTTAATTCTGGTTGGATCTTTGAAAACTTTTTATGGCAGAATTTGTGGGTTTAATGTTAGATTTTCAAATGTAATCCACACATTTTCAAAAGGGTTGAGGTCGGAGCTTTGGGAAGGTCATTCCGGAAGGTTAATGTTAGTCTGCTTTATCTATTCCAAAAGTAGTGTTGATGTTTAGGATCATTGTCCCCATTGAAACAATAAAATAGTATCCAAGTTTCAGATGTTTAACTGTTGTTTTGAGCGAAAGTTGAAGAATTTGGAAATTATCCCCCTTCGTCATATCATCAACTTTGTGATGAAACCACTTCAGCTAAACAGTCCCAGAGCATAATACTACCACCACCATGCATGAAGGTTGTTGCAGTTATTGCCTATTAAATTTGAAAGCCTCATCTTTATTCCTCTAAACATACTTTTTGTTATTGTGGCCAAATAGCTCAATCTTTGTCTCATATTTTTCTCCAGAAGCCATTTGACTTGTCCATGTGGGCAGCTGCAAATTTCAATCTGAATGCTACCCCAGAAATTACGATTAAGCCCGTCTGCTTCAAGGTTCAACATGTTGAGTATTCAGAGATGCTCTTCTGCATACCTTGGTTACAACAAGCGGTTATTTGAAATAATATTGGCTTCCTATCATCTCAAAGCAGTCTGACCTTTCTTCTTTGACCTCCAGCATCAACAAGTCATCGTCACCTTATTACTGTATATATTCTTTTATTTCTGACTTCTCTCACAACACTGTACAGATGGTTGGGGGATGTGATAGACCAGCGTTTCTGAAATACTCAAACCAGTCCATCTGGTACCAACAACCACGCCATGTTCAGAATCTCTTAAATCATCCTCCTTCTTCATTCTGATACTCAGTTTTAACGTCAGCTGGTCATCTTGACCATGTCTGTATGTCTAAATGCACTGAGCATCTGCCATGTGATTGATTTATTTGATATTGGCCTTAACAAGCTATTAAAAAGGTGTACCTAACAAAGTGGCCAGTGTGAACTGTGGGTTCCTTATTTGTCTGAATATTGCCTAATCTAAAGTGAAAAGCAGAGAAAAGAGGAAATCCCATGCACACACTAGCTGTATTTGTGAGTAGTAGAGTGCCTGCTTGTGTGAGACATTTCTGATAATTTCCACAATACCCACTTGTGCTGAAGTGTGGGTTTATTATACAGTATTCTGGCACTTTTCCAGACTGTGACACACTACCTGTAGGCTCACACACTTAAGTGTTCACCACAGTTGCGGGTACTGGAATAGACCCAGTACTGAGGAGGTGTTTCAGAGTATCAGTACGGATATGAGGCAGAGGGAAAAACTGTACTGACAGGCAAAAAGACCATGACTAGTTCTTGCATCATTAGCCAAAGACAAAAGTAGTTGGCTTACCAATGGAAATGCTTCTACTTACAGCAAGTCGACTTTTAAGCTGTAAAATCTAATTCTTCAAAATATTTTCAACCAATTTAAATAAAACATCTTCAGTTTTCACTTTGATTACATTTATTTTTCTGACTTAACTGTGGAAGTTTTTGTTAACACAAATGAAAACTTATATGTGAGCAAACAAAGCAATGCCTACTTATTTATTTTCCTTCCTTTTTCAATTTGCCCTTCACCCTATCCCTTCATCTTCCTCTGTCACACCAATGATCTGTATGTCCTTCACTACATCTATCAATCCTCTCTGTGGTCTTCTTCTTTTCCTCCTGTCTAGCAGCTCCATATTCAACATCCATTGCCCGGTATATTTATTATCCCTCCACTGCACATGTCCAAACCATCTCAGTCGTGTCTCTCTAACTTTGTACCCATTTCTAACTGTGTCCATCCTGGTCACTCACTGCTAGCTCCACTTCGTGTCTTTTTCTCAGTGTTACTGTCTAAAAAACCATACAGCAGGTCTCACTATCATCTTGTAAGCCTTCGCTCTCACTCTTTCTGCTATCCTTCTGCCACCCCTCATACCCTTTTTCAACATTAAGCTATCACCTTTGTTCTAGAAAAATCATTATCAGTACACTTCTCCATTCCTCAGGGATCCTGTCACTCAAGACTGTGTTAAAAAAGTCCACTCACTTTTTTCCTAACATCTCCATACTTCCATGGGTTTTTCATCTATACCAATCACCCTTCCTTTTTTTATCTGCTTTTTATCCACTTCTACATTAATTAACCTAAAGCATGCCAAATCTTCCATATTTCTACATAGTTATATGTATTTGTGTAATTTGCCATGACAAAAATAACAAACCATTGCTGTTTTTAGCTTCTTAATTCATTAACTTGGCTTTTTTTATTATTATTATTATTTATCCCACTTTAATTCCGTCAGGTAAAGTGGGACTAATCTTCATATGTTTCTGGCTAAAATTATAGATAAGATTTAACATATTTTAACGCACTAGCAGCAAGAACGTTTTTCAACCAATTAAAAAAATTCTATTAAATTTTGTTGTGCAGTTTTATTATGTTAGTTTGTTAAGCATGAAATCTGAGCACTCACTATAAGGGGCCAGTGAAAGCACATGGTAGTAAATTTTGAATTGACTTTGTTTTTTTTAAACTATCATCATTATTATTATTTTCTTAAATAATATCAGAGGTCTCAACCTTTGATATTAGTAAAATGTGTTCTTATACTTCCAATTCCGCCAGAGAGAAGCAAAGCACGTCTCTTCTGGGTACTCTGAGGAAGCAAAGAAGAAGAAGAACTTCCGCAAGTCACGGAAAGATTACCTAGGGGTGTTAGCTGCTAGCTCAAAGCTAGGTTAGCACTGTATGCATATGTGCAGTCTGTTCTCTAAATGTTGCCATGATTTAAGACCAAACTCCCCTCTCCGACTAACGACATCTCGGTAGGTAGACCATATACGTTTATTGTTAGGCATTTACTCCTTTTCTGGTCGGTTTCTAATGGCTGAAACACCTATTAATGTTAGTAAACTCGGTTAGCATGAATGTTTACAGAGCTAGTGTAGCTTACTAGTGGGTTACGTTAGCTGCTGTTAGGAAAGATAGTTTCTTAGCTAATTTCTGCAAATTTGGCGTTTGTTTAACGACCTTTTCTCTCTCACTCGCTTTTTATGTTATGGTTGCTATCATGGACATTGTGGTTTGGTGGCATCACCCTGATAGTGGTAACATTCCCGTTATCTAGCTTCGAGTCATTGGCAGCAAATGCATTGAAATCGGCATATAAACTAGTGATTTTTGCCAATCACGCGACAGAAGACTGGTTTTTAAACTGATGCCTAGTGTGCTTCGTGTTGTCTGAACACTTCCTGGAGTTGCCATTGATCCGAAACCTGTGTTTACAGCGGCTGGTTAACGAAGAGGTGTCAGACATGTATACCTCTGGGAAATACAGCTCGCGGGGCCCTGCTCTCATCCCTCGGATGAAAACCAAGCACCGCATCTACTACATCACCCTGTTTTCTGTGGTGCTGCTTGGACTAATCGCCACAGGGATGTTTCAGTTTTGGCCGCACTCCATTGAGTCCACAGCTGATTGGACCCTCGACAAGCGCAGTGTTCACGACGCACCTCTGATCAGACTTCCCGTCTCCAGTCCCATACCTGAGAGGGGTGACCTGAGCTGTCGCATGCACACCTGCTTTGATGTATACAGGTGTGGCTACAACCCTAAGAATAGAATCAAGGTAATGCTACCTGGAAACACTCCCCACACACAGACACTCAATTTTCTTACGTAGAAGTCACGAACAACTGTTGAAATTGTGCTTGCAGGTTTATATCTACCCTCTGCAGAGGTTTGTAGATGAATTGGGGGTCCCCATCAGCAGCACCGGCCTGTCTCGAGAATACAATGATCTGCTTAGTGCCATCTCTGACAGTGACTTTTACACAGACGATGTTACAAGGGCTTGCCTTTTCATTCCATCTATTGATGTACTAAATCAGAACTCCCTCCGTATAAGAGAGACAGCCCAGGCTCTGGCAATGTTACCCAGGTACTCGGTTTTTATTTTAATTCAGATCCTCAAAAAAAGTCTGAAACGCCTCCTGGTAATTACTTTGAAATATTGTCTAAATTTACATTACTGCAGTTTCAGTGGTGATCAGGACACCAAAACTCCACGTGTGGAATAACAAATCAAAATTGATTAAAAAAAAATGTTTAAATTGCTGACTTTCCCCAAAATTAAGGTCTCAAAAATCCCCTTCCCTCCCAAAGTTATACTTTGTACTGCTGTAAAATACTATAATAGATTTAATTTCAGCCTTATTTCATCACAATAGGTCTCTGTTGTGATGCCTCTGATTTTAAACATGTATTGGAGTTTAACTGTTTTGGTAGTTTTTAATCTGTAAAAGATTCACATATTGTCTCTTAAATATGCGCAATATTCTGTTTAACCAGTATTTTTTGATACCAAATAATACATTGATAAATTTTGAACTTCTTAAAACTACTAAATGGTAACAGCTTAAAGTCAAATAAGGCTTTTCTTTTTAAAATGAGCAGTTATTTATTCAGGTAATTAGAAAAACTTCAGTCAGTTTTCCATTGTTCAAATAATCTTCAAAGTGAGAAGTTGTTACAGCTCTGATCTTGATGATGATGTTTTGTTAGATGGGACAAAGGGATGAATCATCTGCTTTTCAACATGTTACCTGGAGGCCCTCCTGACTACAACACTGCCTTGGATGTGCCCAGAGACAGGTAAATGGAACACATCTTAACATAATTACTTTGCTGTGATTGAAGTCACTGAGAAATAAAAAAAAAAAAACATGATTTGAATTTACAGCATCGTAGTATTGTATGTTTAACTAATGCAATGGATAGGGATGGGTATTGATACGATTTTCACGATTCAGATTCCATTTTCGATTCTGTTTAACGATTCGATTTTTTATCGATTCTCTTATCGATTCTTTTTTAAAAAGGAGAACAGCGAATAGCTTAGAACTTTGTTTTATATCTTCTCTTTGAACAAGACAGAAATTTAGGAGTAACATGGCCTTACAAACCTAACAGTGAGATCTTAAGCGATCCACAGCCTACGGCTCTTCAATGGGGTGTCACAGGGTCCCCAGGAAAAAAAATTGTAAATGTAAAATAATAAAATAAATATTCTTCTGTAGCAATAACAAAGTATAACATAAATTATTCAGTAGCAATTACACAAGAATATCCTGTAATGTTCCTGCCTACAATTAAACACATTCTCTTACCAAACATCGGGGGCATCTGCTGTGGCAAATGGGTGCAAGCCTTTGACCACAAACTTAGTCACTGCTCGGTGACATTCGTCTATCCTGGCCTGAAAGGAGACGCTACCGGTGGACTGCAGCAAGAACTGCCAGCATCTGAGCCAGACTCTCTCTCTCATCATGGTCACCTAAATGCACAGTAATGGCAGGTTTTGTAATAAGGCAGATCGCGCAAACAAAATATGCACTGTTAGTTGATTATTTACCTGCCGCATTAACGGGAGAGGACGTGCAAACGTTAATGCTGCTGCTGGGTTGAGATTCACGAGTCCGGAGCGGAATTAAAAACACGACATTCATTTAAGGTCATCGTGTGTTTTGTGAGCAAATGCTTTTGCATATTCGTAGTGTTTCTTCCCTTAAATGAAATATCTACTTTGCAAGTATTGCAAGTTGCCCTGTTGTCATCCGTTCTCGTAAAGTATAATCAAACTTTTGAGCGTTTGAGCCGCTTAGGCGCCGTGTTTCCTGCCAGGTAAATGACGCTCCGCAATGTGGTGACGTCATTCGGGGCGACTGGAATCGATAAGGGAATCGTTTGCAAAAATGGCAAACAATTCCAAGGAATTGAAACAGTGCGAACCGGTTCTCGATACCCATCCCTAGCAATGGAACTGATTATATTAATGACTGATAATAGTAAACGAGATGCTCATATTTAGATCAAAGCTTTGAGACTTCCATAGTCTTTGTTCATTAATTCCATTAATTAATCCTCATCAGCTGAGGTTGTACTGGTACAGCTTAAAAGCTGTCTAGAAATATGATAAATAAGCTTTTATGTTGTCCAACAGCCTCCTGCTTGGAGGTAAAAATGCATTCAACTAGAAAACAATGTTAATCAGTTTTTGTGCAGAAATTATCAAAGTTCAAACAAGTATTTATCAAAACTGCAGTCATTCACAAATTGTTAAGAGTGATATTTTGATGCAGATGAAAGATCTACTTACAAGCAGGTAAGAGAGAACATGTTTTCCAGACCCTTTAAGGCAGGGGTGTCAAACTCAAATACACAGTGGGCCAAAATTCAAAACTGGAACAAAGTCGCGGGCTAACGTTAATATTTATTGAAATATATTTATTCCTCCAGATATAACAATGAATCTTTTCTTATGGACTCAAACACGTTTTGCTGAAAAACTGAATATGAAACAAGCAAAGCTTAATACTAAACAATATATATATATATTAGCTGTATAATACAGCTAATATATATATTAGCTGTATTATACAGCTAATATATAGCTGTATAATACAAATTACAGCTCTGATAGTAATTTGGTATGGCTTCGCGGGCCAAATGTAAGTAGGCTGCGGGCCAAATTTGGTTTATTACCACGTTTGAGACACTGAACACTATCTTAGCTGTAAGGAATTTCCTGTGCTCATCCACAGTGTATTTGGCATGGAGCCTCATCAGAACCAGGTGTGCATGTCAGCATGGTTTCACTTTATAGAAAAGTGAAACCACGAACTTAGTACAGAATCCATATCATTGGGAACTGTTTAAGAATATAACCACAAGCAAATCGGCATTGCTGTTAACAAAATGTAAATTTGAATGAGTGAATTTGTGTTGAGCGTGTTAAGGTTCCTCTTTTCTGGAAACATTGCTACAACCCAGATCTGTTTGTTTCAGAGCATTGCTGGCTGGAGGTGGTTTTTCTACATGGACCTACAGACAAGGTTATGATGTGAGCATTCCAGTTTATAGCCCCCTTTCTGCAGATGTTGACCTGCCTGAGAGACAACCTGGGTAAACACATGTCACACATTGACTAAATTAAAATCATTTCCTAATTTATCTTCTCTAATAACTGGTTTCCATATCTTCTGACTCCACCCAGGCCTCGGCACTACTTTATTCTTTCTTCACAAACTGCTATTCACCGAGAGTACAGAGCTGAACTGGAGCGATTGAAGGAAGAAAATGGAGAAGCCCTCCTTCTTCTGGACAAGTGTAGCAACCTCTCTCAGGGTGCTGCCTCTGCACGAAAACGATGCTACAAAGGGCAGGTGTACGACTACCCACAGATCCTGCAGGTGGGAAACATAACAATCTGCACTCAAAGAGTCATATTTTTCTCGTTAAGTGCACTCATTTAAAATCTATTTAATTTATTCATGTTCAGAATGCAGTTAAAGTTTTTTCCTTGTAATTAATAGTTTGTTCCCAACATTTCTCTGCAGGAGTCGTCATTCTGTGTGGTCTTGAGGGGGGCACGTTTGGGTCAGGCTGCCCTCAGTGATGTGCTACAGGCTGGCTGTGTTCCCGTCATTCTGGCTGACTCCTACATTCTGCCGTTCTCTGAAGTACTTGACTGGAAAAGGTCTGCCCTACATCTTAATACAGTGGAAAAATAAATCGTTTGAAAGCCTGTCATATTTAATGCTTTTGTTTCTGCACAGGGCATCTGTTGTTATTCCTGAGGAGAAGCTGTCAGAGATGTACACAATCCTGAAGAGTATCCCTCACCGACAGGTTGAAGAAATGCAGAGACAGGTACAAGACAGTGTTTAACATCTCTCAGCAAACTTCTGCAAAACTAAAGAACATTTGGTTGCAGTTTATATTTGGTTTGCACCATACATTTAGATGTCAATCAGATATCCACCATGTCGGATTGACATGCTAGTCGCTGGGTTTTACAGCACTTGCATGTCATGTCTGAGATGAACCTGGTCCTTAACCAGCCGGCCAACCAATCAAGCCCTTGAAAACCAAAACAAATTTTATGTCATGTGCAAAAGACAGAAATTTGGCTGGCAGTCTTCCTTTTTGTGAGTTTCCTTCTTTGCTTAGGCTAGATTTTTAAAAGGCTCTCTGAGGACTTTATGTTGATTCTAGCTTGAATGAAATGGACAGAGACGGCTCATTCGCTTTCCATTTGCTATGTGCATTGAGCCACAATAAACAAAAGTGAAAGCAGCCACGAGAGAGGTGCACCAGTTCAGCTGCTCCTCATTCACTTGTATCAACCCAAGTCCATTTACCAATTATACTGGCCAAACAGGCGTTTTAGGCCAAGGGCTCAAAGATGGGGTTGGTGTTGGATTACGCCAGATATACTCTAAAACATGGTTTGCTTGTCAGGTTGCTAGGTTTTTCTCGGGGGTGTGGTACTATGCTGTGGACATCTCACAGCTACCATGGAAGCATCTGATATTTTTTATTCACTGGTCACAGAAGTACTCTTTTGCCTTCTCTGATGGTGTACAGATGGATCAAACTGATCACCACTTGAGGGTTTTTTTTCTGATACATTTCTCTTACCAAATTCTTTTTTATCATGATTTAGATCATTTATCAGACTGAAAGAAGTCATTTTAAGACAGAATTTTACTTTAATGTTCAGGAAAAATGCTAGATAAAGCATGTTTCTAATATCCTTCTGTTTGTATTTGTTAAGTGCACCATGGTACATTCCCATGTTAAAAAAACAACAACTAAAAACACAAACCTTATTTATCAGAATGGGAACATCATAGTTTTGAGATGTATTAGCATTCACAGCCACAGTGGCTAAGTGCCAAAATTAACAAGGATGTGAACTTTTATTATAGGTCACTGGGGCACTTTTGCTTAATGTACGATTATCCAGATTATTCCCAAATAAGAGTACTGGACATTGTTCTACATAAACCATAGAGTAAAGTTCATGCTGATTTTTTTTTTAAAGCACATGTATAACAGAGCTTGAAAGGGACCTGTTGCGCTGATTTCCAGCTCCATACTTTTATTGTGAGCTCTACTGCAGTTCAAAATAAGTTCATGTACCCTAAACTGGGCTTTGTTGCAGCCCTTCAGTTAATCTGCTATCCAGACATATTAGTTCCTCTCCCTTTAGGATCACCCTGATTTTAATCCTACTTCCTTCTGATTGGTCCCTCCTCCCAAACAGGAAGAAAAGCAGATGAGTGAGATTTCTGAAGTGACAGCCAGAGATATGAAGGATGTCCTCGCTTGTTGACATCATACAAAGCTAAAAGTTAACTAAAACTTGGTCTGACAACAAGCAACCAGTTTGAAGTTAGAAAGGTTCATAGGTTAATTAAACATACACTGACCTCGATATGTGGAACTTAGGTGCTGTTTAATATAAACTTTCATTGTTGTAAAGGGAAAACTCAGTGGGTCCATTTAAACTTTTGAGATAATGTATTTTGTTAGATCTGCCAGCAGAGGGCTCAGCAACCCTTGATTTCAGAGTGTGTAAATCTTAGGTGGCGTGATTTGTAGTAATTGTCATATTGCGTGGGGTGGGGTTTCCAAACAAGAAAGGAAATCGGGAAAGAGGGAGATTTGATGAGAAAACAAATCGGACTAAGATAAGCTACTTTTGTTTATACTGTTAATACTGTTGAGCCTCTATTAGTAGCCAGCGGACTTGGTTGAAGCTGCAGAACTCATTTTCAAATTTGAGATGATGTAATTGCATCAAATTAGGTCACATTTAAAAAGGCCACATACTAAACAGCTGTGAGATGTTAACAGTGCTCAATTGAGGCCACTCCAGAGCCAGTGTTTGTGTATTTACTCCCGTTGTTTTCTTTGGGTCATACCCTCAAAATAGGACACATAGATCAAATAAATCAATTCTGTCATTAAATTAGAATACATAAGAGAGATGGAGGGAGTTACTGCCAGTGAGTTTAAGTTAAACTTACTCCTCATCTTTTCCTTAGACTGTTTCTAGTTTGCTGACCCTGCCTATTGTCCCAACTTGCAATAGTCTCACTGTATAGGTATTCCTGTAGTCTTCTTCTTACATGCAAGCCTTCATTCAGAACTGAGCAGTCAGAACAATGACAGTGGCTTCACTGGCTTTTTTTGGTCATTTATTTGTTGCCCATTAAATTTAGTAGCAGGTTGTTAATTTTACCAATTGAGTTGCAAATTTAATCTCAGCTGAGGTGCTCCAACAGATTCCTGTTTTCTTTCCTAAACACAAACCCAGGAGTTATATAAACTTCGCAGTTTAAGGTTAAATAAAACATGAAAACACAGGTTAAACAAAGGAAAATGGGAATCACCGCATTGTGTGCTTCTTTGTTACACTACAAAATGTTTTGGAGCCACACAAACCTGCTGATGAAACTGGAATGGAAAGGTTTTCCCGGTAAGCGTGATTTGAACAGACTTCAGGTTTCACTGCTGTTTTTGATTATATCAAAAACACTAATGACTGCCTATGTCTGTACACAACTCAGTGACTGCCAATTCTGGTTTACAGGTTAATTCATGTGTCAGGCACTTGAGAGCTACAGCTGATTTAAACAAAGCCATGCAGAATACCGTCAGCTTAACTGTTATTGTGCACTGCTTTGACATTTTAATGATTATAAACAACAAAAAAGCAGGAGCTGCTGGGGAGTATTTTAAACCAGCCATTACATCAGATTACTGTTACATCATACATGAATTATTTTTCACCATTTGCAGCGGCCTCATAGTTAAAATTTACATTACACCAGTATTTTTAAAAAAATGATTGGAGAAGTAATTTTTGTTCAGCTTATGGATTATTTGGTTGGACGTATTTGTACTGCTGTACTTTTTGTTTTAAGCAGTAGAACCAACAGGGACCAAGTATAGACTATAGACTTGCTGCACGGTTACTGCTCCAGTTGGAAGACGTAGAAAGGGTTTCTCTTCTCTCTTGCAATGATGTCTGTTCTTCCCTGCTCATAAAAATTCCTCCAGGCGCTGGGAGAGGGTGGAGGGGAGGGGAATGGGCCCTCAGGCCAGCACAGTTTGCTTTTTGCCTCCTCCCGGTCGGAAAAGAAACTTTCATCACTGGCTGATTTATGGACCGTTGGGATTCCCCCTTGAGATTAGAAAGTCTTTTTGGATTCTCCTCAGCTCCTCTGTAAAAATATAGTCTCTTTTTGTTGTTCTACATCTCCAATCTTTCATCTCATGACATCGACATTGGCGATTTAGGGAAATGTCTCATGGTTATGTGTTAACAAGCTCTTTGTTTAACATAGAGCATCCACAAAATGCAGTAATGCTCATGGACGCATCCATTAGGAGGGCAGACTCTAAGATATTTACATCCTTCACCCCAAAACTATCAGTAATTCAGATTGGGTGGAGTCATATAAGTGTAACATGGCACTGTCCCTTGAAGTTTCATAACAGTCGGATCTTGAAGCAATTTTCATGATTATAGAAATTTAACACATAGATGACTTCCATGCTTCCAATATTGACAAAAACACAAAAACTATGTGAAGTCAATGGTGAATGAGAGCACTTGGAGATTCCAGAGTCCGTTGCTGTAGCATTAAGATATGGGTTAAGAGTTCACTTATCATAAAGTCAAAGCAGAGATGTGTTGAAGGAAAACAGACGCAGTCAAAAGAGATTTCATTGGGCTTCAAAAGAAGAGTCGTTGAAGGACAAAGACGTTGGAGAGGGCTGCAAAATTGTCTTCAAAGATGTGGGCCAGGGAATATCTGGATTTTATAGTTATGACAACACTCTGGTGTTATTTTTTTATAACTGCTCCACTCTGTAGGTTAATATGAGAATAAAAAAAATTTTTTGGAGGACATAATATCATTTCATGTGGCCAGTGAAATAACATATTTATCTTAAAGTTAGTAGTTCTAGATTTACAGTTCTGCTGTGAAAATATATATTTTTTTTTATATGCACTGATTTATCTTATATCTATTTGCAGCATTTTTTTAAATAATATTTACGTAAGATATGTTGCTAAAGTTAAATGCACTGGTTCTTGGATAGTGCTTTTCTGTTCTAGTTGAGCATTCAGAATGCTTTCTCATTCACCTCCTCATAAAAGCACGTCTTTATTACATCTGAGTGCGTTCTATCAAACATTAATTTTCCAATGAAAGCATCGGCGAACATCTTGGGTTTAGTATCTTGTCCAAGGATACTTTGGAATGTAGACTGGATCATCCAGGGATCAAGCCATTGACCTTCTGTTTAGTAGATGACCTGCTCTACCTCCTGAGCTACATGAGACGAAAGAATATACGTAACACTGAATGTGAATGCACTGACCCTAGGCATGTCGTGTTTTTACTCTGGCTTGCCTGTTTCCAGTTTTAAGTAGTTTTGTGTCATTTGTCTACAGGCACGCTGGTTCTGGGAGGCCTACTTCAGCTCCATGAAGGCTATTGGCTTGACAACTCTCCAGATCATCAACGATCGCATCTACCCATATGCTGCGCGTACTTATGAGCAGTGGAACAATCCACCTGTGGTGGTATGTAACTGTCTACACTTGACATTGACATGCATATTGCAAATGTTTGTAACTTTTAGTCACCAAACAGGTTATTTAATGTTCTATTATTATCTTTTAGTTTTGTGCTGTTGCTTTTTTTTTTTTTTTTTTTTTCATTTCTTTTGCAGCAAACATCTGTATAACCTATAAAGTCCTTGGCTATTATGTGCTGAGCTGCTCAGTTGTATTCCTAGAAGTTTTTTTTTTTTGTTGTTGTTGAAGACATCTGAGTGACACTCGTCCAAAATAGAGCTTTGGCTGTACACACGCTCACAGTACCACATAAGCTTTCCCACTCTCCTGTGCCTTATAAATCAAAGCCTCTTTAGTAGAGTGACAGTAGATGCCTTCCCTCTTTCTGAAATACCACAGATGCAGCGCTTCACAGTTTGGTATACACCCAGATAGCTTTGAGGGAGCCAGTTTGTGTCAGCAGTTCTGCGCTCAGAGGATGCCTCCATTGTGGTGAAAACTAAGTTCCCGTACGCCTGAGTCATTGTGTTTGTAGCGAGAACGCTGGATGTGAAAGAATGGTCTCTGTGTGTGTGCATGTGTGTGCTTAGCATCCCTGTGGTTATAAGAGTTTGTGGCTGCCGACATCTTGGCTGGGGCGACCATCTCTCAGGAGTTGTTAATCAGCTCGGTCTGATCTAGAGTCTCCTCCATCCTCCGCCTGTGGTGTAGAGGCGTGTGCATGTCAGCTTGTGTGTAGATGCATAATAATGGCCTTGGATCTGTCAGATGTCTACAAGTACCACATTTTAAGTAGATCCACTAAAATGCCAAGATTAGAGGTGGCACTTGCAATCAGGATGCGTGGATGTAAACAGTCAACACTTTGAGGGGGTTTTTTGGTGGGGGGGACTCCCTTTCCAGTTCTGCTTAAGTCCGTATAGTATTTCAGGATGAACTGGTTATCCAGCTGTTCACTCTCAACCACGACTTCACTCTAAACCAGCTCGCTTCACAAAACAGCTTCACTTGACATTTGCCTCTTGTGTCAAAATGTTTCGTATTAACATCTAAGCCACCAGTCCATCCCATCAGAATTACTCTGGTCTCAAAGTTTGTCCCAACCCAGAGGGTGTTGACGGTGTCACAGGACAGGTCTTTAGATTAACCTGCCTGAAATGGGAGATAAAGTGTTGTCTGTATGAATTCTGTGAATGGATGGTGAGGAGAACTTGCACACAGCACTAAATACATCAGGCAGACATTTTCCCCCTCTCTTCCCCTAGTCTTTTGGTGGTAATTGAAAGCACATTGCCCAGGACTGCTGGTGCCTTTGGAGAGGGGGTTTCAGAATAAGGGACAAGCTGCTTTTTGTTTGGGATTTGTAGGAAGGGGGCATACTTGTAAGGTTTTTACATTACAAGAACTGAGGCATCTCAGACTTTATAATTTGCCACAGTTTAGGTTTTTGTGGTGATTGGGACCTGGGCATAGGAAAGTCTTTTTCTTGTTTTTTCTTAAAGTTAGAGTACAATCTTTGAGTATTTGGGCATTACTTCTTTAAAAAAAAGTTAAATATGAAAGAAAAGAACTGCTATGAGGTCAAAGTGCTGACTTTGAACGACATACTGAAGGCTGTGTGTGAAATGTCATTGAATAGTATTTTATATGCTAAAGTAAGGTTTTGTTTTTTATAAGTTAACTGAGTAGTACATGAAGTGCATGCTATTCTTGGGAGAAAGTTTAAGTATCTGGTCACCGGTCAATACACCATCTTAAATATCCCACAGTAGAGCAGGGCGATATGACCAAAAATATTTATCATGATATACATTTGAAAATTTGCAATAACGATATAACTGGTGATATAATTGACACTAGACAAAATACTTTACATGCTCTACCAAAAATACTGCTTTGTTGTGTATCTGATGAATGAAAGCTAAACCAGTTCCACACCACTGAAGTTGCAGCATTTTTACAAACCAGTTCTGATTCATCAGTTTCATTCAACGATCCGCTTTCACCCTTCTCATTCTCCATCACGGCCATGTGCGCATGTAAACAAAGGCACTGCGCATGCACGTTTTACCCAAATTCTATCGCGATATTTCCTTTTCTTATTGTTGCCCAACATTATACCGGTATTACCGTGAATGGTATGATATGACCCAGCCCTAACCCACAGTGTAATGCAGTACATGGCAACACAGCTCGATGACAATGAGGACACTAAGATCTAATACTAACAATGCTTTAGTTAAAAACTGACATGAATGCACGAAGTAGTGCCTCAGAAGGATTCCTAGGACTTTTTAAATGGTTGAACCAGTGTGTAAATAATCAACAAGTCCATCACATGTGTATAAAGAGAAGTTAAATATTTAAAAATACAGTTTTGGGCCCATCAGAAAATGATTAAATTCCTTGGATGAGAAAAAAATGCTACAAGTAACTCAAGTAATGACATGCTAACAGAAGTTGTGTAGCAGTTCTCAGATGTCCTGATGTCTAAGATTAGAGAATAACCACCTAAGCAGTTCAAACAACCAAATAAAATTCTTCTTCTTAGTTTAAATGTTTAGTATAAAAGCAAAATGACTCCTACCACTATTTGATGGTTGATATTCGAGCTGTGGCTTTCTTTTATCGAATCTTTTCTGTTTGACAAATGACTAAACTGCTCTCAGTGTCTTTTAGTCTGTTTTCATGCAACTGTGCTGCCTATATGTGTTAGTTTAATTGTTTCCCCCTCTTTTTATTTGACAATGTGACAACGACCACAGTGAAGTTTCCACTTGCCAGTAAAGTGCTTTTTTTTTTTTTTTCTCTAATTGTGATGGAGTGAGTGATGTTGTGTAAAAGGCAGTGGCCGTGTCTCTGTTGACAGACTTGTGTTGATGCTGTGGAAGCAGCCACATAATCACACTGTGGCCACCTGGGACCAGAGAAGAAACGGGGTTTATATGTACTTCAAACAGACCACAGATTTACTGTGTTAGATGCGCTCTCTTTGCTGTGCTCAAACACAGTGGAACTTTTTTTGGAGCTTTTGATGAAGTTTATCAAGGGTGCCCTGAAGGTCTTATATTCTTATATTTGGCAGTAGCGCACGCTTGTTAAGTGGAAGATATGGTTTGGTTTTATTTCCCCTATAAAAACACCCTTTAGAAACAACTTGTTTTTTGAGACTGGTTTCAGTAAGTTCAAAAGGAGCATAGATTTAAATGATAATCCCACTCCATGTATTGTATTTGTACTTTTAGAAATAGTTTTAAGCAGTTTACTGAGGACTGCATTCTGTTCTTATTTACTTTGTGCACACCATCACAATTTCTTTTGGAGGTGAGTTTGTTTTTTTTAATCTAACTAACGGATTTACATCCAGGATTACGTTCCACACTGACTTTAGATGGCCGCTACTCGCAACTGGGAAATTCTTTTCATTTTTATGACTGTTCCATCCCATCCCGTCCTCCCTGTCCAGCCCACTTTCTCCTACATTTTCCTACCTTAGTCTCACTTGTCACAATAGCATCACAAGATTAGTAGGCACGAGAGGTTGGACACCTGTCTCAATTTCCAACTCCTTTCTTGTCCTTCTGTGCTACTGCTTCTGTAGGGTTTACTTGGCACTGTCACTGGAAGCTTTTGGCTTTAAATACTCAGCCTCTGCTAGGCCCTTTGACACACTGTTGGACGATTCTTGCTCCATTATAAAAAGTGACCTCACTCACCACTAAAGCCCTGTTATTGGGCATTCAATCATGGAAACCATGACAGACTGGTTTGACACAGAATTCATGAGACTAGCGCTACAGTGGCTTTGCTTGGAAAGGACAAAAAGAGTGAATGATAAAGAATTGAAAAAGATGCTCCAGGCATTAAAAGCTTATGTCTTTCTTTGTCGCCTTTCTTGTACAGAAGTGGTCCAGTGTAAACAGCCCCCTGTTCTTACCACTCATCCCACCGAGGGCTCCTGGATTCACAGCAGTGGTGCTAACCTACGATCGTGTTGAGAGTCTTTTCCGGGTCATCACGGAAATCTCCAAGGTGCCTAGCTTAGCTAAACTGCTGGTGGTGTGGAATAACCAGAACAAGAGTCCTCCTGAGGGTGAGTGGAAAACATTCAAGGTCATGAAACTTTTCAGAAGCCTATACCCACTTTGAAGTTTACTGGGTCAAACCAAACTAGCTAGGTAATGGAAGCAATCTTGTAGAAGAGACTGTGATTGGTATTCTTGTTAAATTTTGTGTTCAATTGAGAGGGGTTTCTGATATTTACTTCTGCCCTAAATTACCAGTCACAACCACAACAGCCCTCAACTGCACTTCTATTGTGATACCATATTCTTGCTTCCTGCTTTTCAACCAGTTTCACCCAGCGACAGCCAGCAGTCACTCACCAACTGGTCAGGACCAGTCTGCAATCACAGGATATTATTGATTGGTCTCTTGGCCTGTGTGCCTGAGCAATAAATGTCTTCTGTACAACAGATAAATGATAATGGAGAGAGCAGCCAAAACTCATCTCCCCACAAACGGTTTCATGCTCTCTGGTTGCACAGAGGGTTTTTAAATAAATAAATAAAAAAAGTAGAGCGGACTGGCAAAACACTGCCCCTAAAAAGAGAAGTGTATTAATGATATGCAGATCACCTAGCTACTAATTTACTGATTGCTCAGCGCTCCAGTCACAGTCACACGTAGAGTAAATAAATGTGTTGGTGCTAATAAAAAAAGAACCTGTTATTAGGATTTGGTTGGTACCAACTAACTCTGTTTAACTTTTTCTGCTTTTCTCTCAGGCTATTTATCATCATTAGTTCTTTACAGATTTTTGATAGTGAGGTCTTATTAGTGGTTATTTATGGCACGGTGCCCTATAATTATTTACCCTTATTAGGCAGTTAAGTATAAAATGGTTAGGTCCTTATCCCACCGACACCTTAATTCAGATGAAGGTGTTTTATTCCGAGAATTAAGTCTGTCTTTCTGCTGTAAGAGTTGGCTAATGTACTCAAGTAGTGAATGGCTTTGAAGTGCTGTTAGTTGCCTTTTCATTAGAGGCATCAGCGGCGCCTGGTTTGATGGAGCCTTTGTGTCCTATTAGACTTAACAAGGGGCCATTGATGGGTCAGACTTATGGGGCACAACCCACTATGAAGGCAAATTTCTTCCCCATTCACACCTAGCCTAGATTTGATGTGTTAATGGCTTACTGTTTTTGCTCCACCCTTCTTTTTTTTTTTAATTTTGGGGGTTTTTTTATACACAATCCAGCATTACATCTATTTTTAGCAGTAATTTGTTTTATAGCAAATAATCTTTTGACTTTTATTGTCTTGTTTATAAGCCTGGAGGAAAAAAACAGAAAAAAAACTGATGACAGATCCAAAGAGAGTGTGAAAAAAGAAACTCAGGGCATTAAACTCAGCTTATTTTTGACAATAGCTTTTGACAGGAGACCTCAGACTTGGTTAGGAGGACCTGGAGCTCCTCTCATGGGCTTCCAGGCCTCAGTTACTCCATTAATGGGGGAACACATTCTGTGTGATCTGTCTGTGCCATAGTCCGTGCCATGGACACTGCCCAAGATCTTTGAAATGCTCCCCTGTTGGTCTGCCTCCTGAAGAATCGTAGTGTGGTTAGATTTGCATGTGCTTGAGGTTAGTATAGCGATATGAGTCAGTGAGGGAAGTTAAGCTCCCACAGCGCTATTTTTCCACTGCCAGCAAAGATTTCAAAACCTCTTTCAGGGGTAAATGATATCTTCACACACTGATTTTTTTCTAATCATTTTCAACCCCTAAATGTCTTCCACATACATCTCATTTTTATTTGCAGTCATTTAATTTGATTATTCAGTGACACCAAATATAGCCAACTCATTATCACATAACGTGAACTCAGCAATGTTTGTCTTTAAAAGTACAATTTTGGAATTTTTCTTTCTGTTTAAAAAAAATAAAATAAAAATGTTTTGTTTTTTCACCATTGATAGAAACTCTTTGGCCGAAGATCAGCGTCCCACTCAAAGTCGTGCGAACCAAAGAGAACAAACTGAGCAACCGTTTCTTCCCCTATGACGAGATCGAGACCGAAGCTGTGCTAGCGATCGATGATGACATCATCATGCTAACATCTGATGAACTGCAGTTTGGCTACGAGGTGAGGAAAAACAAAAGAAGAATTTAACCTTGGCCATACTTTCCAGTCATCTCCCTGATGGCAGGTATTGCAGGGAACCACTTCAAGTTGATCCCAGAGTTTAAAGTCATTGAGTGAGATTACAGTGTTTATTCTCTAGTGGTTGGGGATTTGACGGCCTGTTTAATGTGTTTGATGTGTGAAGAACAATAACAGGTCTGGAGCTGATGCTTTCCATACTCACATACCTGTCCAGCTCTTTTTAGCCATGCACACTCACCTGAATCCATTTAAAAACCATTTAATAAAATTATGCTCAGTTAAAGGGTAATTACGCTGAATTACAGGCCGTATAGAGGAGGAGTTTCACTGTTGGTGACTCTGCTTATAGAGGGAGGTCAGATTGACTGCTGGTGTTGAGCCAGCAGCCTGTTGAAATATTCAGCTTGTCATGAATCAGTTTCTTTCTGAAAGCGTTCTCTTTGTTTTCCAAGTTTTTGACTTTGAGTAATTGTTTTTGGAAAAGCATCAGACACGGATGTAAGATTAAAACTTCAATTTGAAATTTGTTCTGAATATTTCATTTTTTAATGCAAGTCCTTAATTCTTATCTCTGTTCGCGTTAGCTGAGTGTTAGACGATCTGTCTTCTCTTCTGCTCTTTCCAGGTTTGGAGGGAGTTTCCAGACAGGCTGGTGGGCTACCCCGGGCGGCTGCACCTCTGGGACCATGAAATGGGAAAGTGGAAGTATGAGTCGGAGTGGACCAATGAGGTCTCCATGGTTCTAACTGGAGCTGCCTTCTACCACAAGGTGATCTGAGACAGGTTGCTTGAAAACAAGTTGAGCTTTAATTTGCCGTTTTTATACATGTCGCGTTTGTTTTCGTTGGAAAAATGAGCCCATGTTTCAGCATGTTTAAGACTTCACAAGAAGTATGTAACAGTTCAGCAAAAGTTGGGGTAATTTCTGTGGGAAGATGATAAAGCATAGACTTTGGGTCGCAAGTCAATTTTGGAATTTGTGCCCTCGTGGTCCCAGCATTGCTATGTTTTTGTATTGCTGCAACTATTTTCTACACTAGCAATTTGTCAGTGAAAATGTGTGAAGCTCATCTTAGATTAGACCACAGCATCAGTAGTGCATTGATGTAAACGAAGTATTGAAGGTACTGATGGTACTTTTGCTTCACAGTAATGCAAAAAGCTAGTCTTTGAAAGGCATTTGTGCATTGAGTTTAAAGGAAATTAGAAAAACAATAGTTCTCCTTACATGATGCTGGTTCACTATGTTAAACTGTCCGCTCTTTTCTTTCTTTTCAGTACTTCAACTATTTGTACACATACAAGATGCCGGGAGACATCAAGAACTGGGTGGATGCTCACATGAACTGTGAAGATATTGCCATGAATTTCCTGGTGGCCAACATCACTGGCAAAGCCCCCATAAAGGTATGTTCATGGCTCTGTCTGGTCTGGGTGTTAAAAGTTTGCGTGGGGAGTCTGTAGCCTGACACAGCAGACCAGCATCTCTGGGTCTGATCAGCTCTCACCCTTCAACATCACAGCCTCTCCCCCTCCCCATCACCCCAACTCTGTCCAGGTGCAGGGGCCCTGAGCTAAAGCCCGACCTTAACCTCCCTTATCTGGGAGTCACTCACTGACACTCCCCCTCCCAGTGTGTTTTTCTAAGCTCACTAGGGCTTATGCACACTCTGCACACTTTCTTACACCTGCACCTCTGGTCCTACCTCCCATAACATCTCCAACAGGTTCCTTAACTTACCCTCTTTGACCAAGAATATCTGTCTTCCCCTTCCTTCTACACACGTACATTCAAATGTTCACATGTTCATGACAAAAGTCAAGGGAAGGAAATGTCCTGCCGATAAGAATTAAAAAGTAATTCTTCACACTGTCTGCAACAAAAGTTCTCTTTGGATGTCAAAGACTTGCTTCATTTGACCAAACTGCTCCTGTTTAGGATGCTGAGCCTTAACAAACCCTGAAGTGAGCAAATATCACTGGTGTGACTGTAACTGTGCTTCTGTTTAGGTGACTCCAAGGAAGAAGTTCAAGTGCCCTGAATGTACTGCCATAGATGGACTGTCGCTGGATCAGACACACATGGTGGAGAGGTATTTGTTTTCCAAATGATCAACAAAAGAGCAGCTGAAATTCCCTCAGATCATTTTAGTTTGGTGCAATTTCAGAACATCAGTAGTAGAGTGTGTTTATTGCACTGTTTGTTTTCTAACAGTCTAAAAAAAACCAAGAAAATAATTTTGTACAAAGACTAAAAATAAGTGAAAAAGTAGCCAATGTCCAAAAACAAACATTATAAAAACCTTCATGTAGCAATTGCATAAAATGTCAAAATAATGTAAGTGACCTTAATGTACCCAATCTCAGTATTGAGTCTATTAAGGGTCAGATGCTATATGAATGGTTTTATCATGCTTGTTGATAAAATGTCTCCCGCTCTGTAGATCTGAGTGCATCAACAAGTTTGCCTCAGTTTTCGGGACGATGCCTCTGAAAGTGGTGGAACATCGCGCAGACCCGGTGCTCTATAAAGATGACTTCCCAGAGAAGCTGAAGAGCTTCCCCAACATCGGCAGCCTCTGACCAGCCAGCAGAGGATGTTTGGACCCCATCACAGCCTCAGCACTCAAACACGCATAACCAACACTGTTTTCTGACTGAAGCGGGATGTGCTCATGTCCCCTCTCAGTTCAAGTGATTTTTGTTTTTACCTTGAATTTAATGACATCAGGTTTATATTTTAAATCAGAGTTAAACCAAAATCTGAGGTGGCTGTGAAGTAGTCTGACGTTTGACGGACAAGGCCGACTGACTCCAGGTTTTTGGTCCCTCACTGTTACCGTTTTGGAGCTGGTTGCTTTGGGCTCCAGCTACTCTCGATTCAGTGTATACAGTGTATATATTTGTATTTTGCAGCAGTGCTGTATAATTTATGATTCTCCAACACAAACTTTCTCTTCTATGTTTTTCCTTCTTTCCAAAAAGCTGACATCGGACATTATTCTTAAAACTGTACAACACAGAAAGAGTAATAAATGTTAAAGTTAACACGATAAATATCAAAACGATTCAAGGACACATCCGTGTACACTTTATTCATGATGTACAGTGCTTTATGCAGTCAGAGCGGACCTTGGGAAAAAGCTGGCACCGTAAATCTAAGATTTAGAGTGAGTAGGCGATTTGGAAAAAGGCATGTCGAGCTACTGGAGCATTTCACTGCAACTGTAATTTTATACCGCCTGAGCGAGCCTTTCTTTGTATTTATGCGTAGAAATGTAAGAAAACTGTGATGCTTATTAAAGCATCTACTAAGTCAGTTCATGAATTGTCTATGAACACTACATTAGAATAGAAGACTGGTTGACAAATCCACATTTTTCAAAACAGACATAAACGGTTTGTTTGTTTTTCCTGTTTTGTTTTTTTTAATCTAACCTATTGTGTATGTTTCACTTTTTGACCTTTTTTGTCACTAATTTCTCCAGTTGCATCATTAAGGCAGCAAATCTGAGAGCAGTGCGGTCTTTTAAGATGGTTTTGTTTGTTTGTTTTAAATTTCCCTTTCCCGTTGTTTTCATATTTTTTTCGACTGGGGTTTATGCATTTAACTGTATATATGTGACTTTGTAATACAAATAAAACCCTGCACAACCATGTACCACAGTTTTGTTTTGTTTTTTATTTTCCTCGATGTTCAAGAGAGGTGGGAAAGAAGATGAGGAAAGACACTTTCCTCTTTAACGTCTGCCTCGCGCTGTAATCTGTGACTGTCCAGATCAGCCCCTCCGTGACACGGCCGATCCACTGTTCCCTCCAGGCTGTCACCTGTTGTTAATATAGCTGCCTAATCCACCCTGTTCAATGTCAGCGGTTCAAAAGGGTGCAGTTCGTATTTTTGTCAGCTTCAATTAGTGTGATAGTCTTGTGGGTTGCGCGATCTCATTTCAGCACTCTTGTCCCTTCAAAGGACCTGAAACGCACGGGGATTTCACAATGTGACTACAGGGATGACACAATATTTTGGCACGGTGGTGCGAAGTAATAAGACGGAGCAAATTTTATGGGTTTTCTCAACAGCCTCAGACACTTCTCTGGCCAACCAGCGCCTTTAGCTGACATCTTGAAAGACTTCTCTTGAGACTCGGAGTGACTTGAGCGATCTTCGAGTGCTAATAGGAGGATGTACCGCGGCTGCAGTCGTTTGAGTTTTCTGGAAGTCTCGGTCTGCTGAGAAGCTGCAGGGAGCAGTTACTGTTTTGCTGCTTCCACCTTATTAAGGCTGTTACGCATTTCAGAACACAGCGACTCTAAATCAAAGTACAATAACTTATGGTATTTTAATCACACAAGCATGAGTAAATTCATACTCTCATTTCCAAAGACAGCTTAAAGCCACACAAACTTGGTAGGAGGGGGAAATTAAAGAATAACATGATGAGAAAACAATGTCCACAAACACTAGGAATACAAACAGATCATCACCAAGTTTAAGAGAAGTTTTACACTCAAATATTTATAAATTGTCCCACAAAATAAAACGGCATCAAATTAGTAAAATGTTTACGAGTCTTATGACACTTCAAGCTGCACGCACAACACTGTACATGCACACAACAGCACGCATTTATCATATATTTACTCCTATACTGATTACCTGACTTCAGTAGTATTAGAAAAATGAGAAAGGGGGACGTTATCACTCAAGGCTGGAGTTGTGCAGCATACAAGAGAGATTTTTTTTTTAAATATAAAGCTGAATCTTGCATTAACAGGCTTTGTGTAAGTGTAGGAAATTACTTAAAGTGGTAAAAACTGTCCATCTTTGGTTTCCATATGTTAAAGACCTCACTGGAGATTCTCATGAATGCACAGAAAACGGTAAACCTGAGCGTCTCATTGCCAGTATGTCTGCATCCAGCTAGACCAACTAGAAGACAGACAGTCCTGTCCATCCTGACACACAATACTGCAGTCCATAGCCTCCACATGGCTCAGTGTTAATTAAAAAGCCTTCCTCAGTTGCCTGTGTGGCTGTGCCTCAGACCCTGCGATGAGGGGCTGCGGCTTGGGGCTGGTGGACATAGTGGGAGTGAGCGAAGGGAGAGGCGCAGTGCAATGTGTGTGATTGGGGAGGGGGGAGTAGATCTTTGAAAGCAGAGCCATGACAGCTGAGGGGGAAGCATGTGTGAGGCATGTTTGTTTTGCATTTACCCCCTGAGCGCAGCTGTGTGCAGTGTCCTTTTCCCAGAACACCGGAACACAGCAGACACCCTCACAGCTCGCCCTCCGTCCAACCCCTAGGCTAGAGCACAGGGGGCCCCATGTTCAGATTCGCAAGGATACCCTCTCACTTCTGGGATATGTCCTCTGTGCATGCACATGCCTCGCATTTGCACAGAGGAGTGAAACTGGAGGTGATTTGGACAACTTGAGGGCGATCTGCTCTGCTGACAGGTTGTAGCCCGCACCTCACCTCTCTTACCTACCTACCCAGGAGGAGAGGGAATGTGGTTTAGTTTAGGGAATTAGCAATGGTTGCTCTGCCTCGAGGTGGTACCACAAGGTATCGGGTTTGCTTTCTGAGACCATGAAACCCTTTGTTATGCTTCAGGCCTAAATCAAGCTTTGCAAACAAAGGAAGCCATGTATTACCTCATCTTGCTGCACTTGAAAAGCTCATTGGCTATTTCTGTCACTGCAAGATGCTGTTACCAGGGAAAAATGGAAGTTTGCTTTTTAAATATGCTTAAAAATTTGAATGATATCCCAGGCAAGGTATGAGGTATCTGGCTGGGTCAACCTCTATCTTACACTTCTTTTCGTGGGGGCAAAGGACACAGACACAGGGAATAGTGCTTAAGTCCTGATAGAAGTAAACTAGACGAAAGCAGAGGGAAGACATGGACCTGTCATGTTGGTATCTGACGGGGGAAAAAACGTTTATAAATATGGTCAAAAACGGATGAAGCTAGGACCAAAGTTTTGTAGCTTTAATCCTCGTCTCCATGTCACAACTTTGTGATGGACACAATTATCCTGCCTTGTTCTGCTGTAGAGAACTTTCAGCCAGTTTTAACCTCATTCCCATCAGTCACCTCGCTGTAGATGGCAGACTGATCATCGAAGCACCTGTGGATTTTGTGCCATTTAGTTTGTTTTATGCTACAGCGTCAAATAATTAAGGTGAACTGGATCCGAGAGAGAGACCCGAGCTTACTCAGTACTACAGAACCCAGCTGATGTACACACTTTAGTGGGGCATCAACCCAAACATATTTGGAGTTAAGCTGAGGACTCACACAGAATCAATTTGAGAGTTTTTGTTGTCCTAGGTCACGGCCCATTGCAACCGAGTGCAAAGGAGACCCTGATTTTACTTCAGCTTTAA
Organism: Maylandia zebra; assembly: GCF_041146795.1. Taxonomy (NCBI): domain Eukaryota; kingdom Metazoa; phylum Chordata; class Actinopteri; order Cichliformes; family Cichlidae; genus Maylandia; species Maylandia zebra. Next base: position 21,645,236 of record NC_135167.1, on the reverse strand, counting down.
CACATTCTGGTCCAAATACACTTGAATCTTCATGTATGCACGAGGAACACAGGGCCAAAACCTTAAACAGAACCACAGAGGTCACTATGCATTAATCAGGGTGATGGAGTACTTTGAAAGATCTGATGATGGTAAAAAAAAGAAAAAAGAAGAGGAAGAGTAACAATGACATGTATGGCAGCGCTGCACTGAAAGCCAAATGCAGGCTTGTTAAAGTCCAGAAAAGGCTGCTGAATACTGACATCCATTCAGTGCTTAAGAGCGTCAACACACGGTGTTATCCCCAGTAGCCCGCTCTGTTTCAAAAGAGGCTTCTGCTGGTTCCTGTGTTATTTCTGGCAGTCTGGCTTGACTGGTAGGCACTTCTCTTTCTGAGACCTGTGAGACTAGAAATGCAAGGGGCACAGTTATGTCCACTTGGAGTCTTTCTCCTGAAAACAGAGCTGCATCTGTTTGGAGGCTGGCGCTCCCAGGCTCTTCAACCCTGAGAGCAGCAGGCCTGCTGTGCCCCTCTCGTACTCCCATACACCATTTCCTCCTCCTCTCTGGGCATCAGCAGGCTGGGTTAGTGCAGCAGGTGGATCTTTTACCCTTGGCCATACTCAAGAGAACCACTTTTCATCTGTTTTACTTTGTAATGTTAGAGGGAAGAGCCCTGTCTACGTTTTCAGTCACTGGAAAACATACCCTGATTTGGTTACTGTGACGCTTGTATTGATGGTCATCTCAGCACCGGCATGACTTAAGTTAATGCTGACAAAGAGTAAAATGTATGGAGGTTTTTTAAAGGGATTTTTTTCAGAATGCGTTTTAAACTAGCTGTGAAATCAAAACTTAAAATTAAATGACGCAAAAAAGGGAAAAAGGGGAACATTTTAAATAACAAGATCAGAATAAAAACAGCACCAAAACAAACATACCAAAAGCTCTGTACAAATAGAAATTGTGTCTGTGTTAGCAAATAAGTGCATGGATGTTTCTTTTCTTTTTTTTCTTCTTTTTTTGGATTAATTGAACTTTTTTCTAGCATCTTTTTTTTAATATATATATATATATATTTGCCTATCTTCAGCACTACACTGCAACTCCTGTTATACAGCACACCTTCACCTTCTCACTGGGCTTCCACAGCACTCACTGCTGTGCCACCAAAAACATGGCACTGCCGATTTTGCCAAATCTTTATCTCTTTCTTTTTTTCCCCACATAATTTGATTGCAGCATTTTTGAAGGTAGCCACTGTTGCCTTGATTTTAGTGCCACCCCTTACTCCATTCTGGGATTGTTTAGACTTTTCAGGGGTCAACAAGGTCCCCCGTCATCCAGCATGTGTCAACACATCATGTGGCCCAAGATATGGCTGCACTGTGCTCTTTGGCTTTCATGCGCAAAGCGGCGATGCTGGAGGACTTGCGGTCGGGGTCCATGTTGAGATCGTAAGTGTTGATGCCTCCAGCCATGCCAGGAGATCCTCCAAACAGGCTGCCCATGTGAGCCTGCCCCACGTGACCTGCGGGACTCGGTACTCCCAGAAAATCAGACACCCCGCTGGCAGAGTGGGGGTGAGGTGTCATGCACGGAGTCACTGTGTCGCAGGGCACAACGCAGCCCGGCACAGGAGACGCAGCGCTGCTGCCGCCGATCCAGGAAGGGTTCTGGATCTGGAATATTGTTGGAAAATCAACATGAGTGAGGCAGTCACACACCTCATTATTTTGAATGCACGCTCAAAGAAAGCAAAGACTACATTGGCTGTTTAACCCACGAACACTTGTGTATACAATAGATTAGTGCAGGTGTATTTTTCATTTATCTGGCTCTCCTTATCTTTAAGTGCCAATTCCTGTAACCCAGCACAGTCCAATCTAAAGCCTTACATGCTTAAGGGATTTTGTAATTAGGGTACATATATTAGTTATTTGTGTCCTTGTTGAGGGTTAATGTTGGTAAACTGTGAACCTCCTGAAAAAATTAGACAAAAAACAGCATAGCATGTTAATCAGTACCCTACAGAGGTGCTTTCGTACAAAATGTGCTACATACTTTGCCCTTTTTCTTCTTAAAAATAATCTTACTATGAAGGAAAAAAGCCAAGTTTCTCAAAAATGTTCAACAACTCCTTGAAAAAGAGATTCTTTTTTTAACTGTTGCCACCTGCAGCAACTTTCCTGATGCAACGGAAGGCAATTAAAAGTTGATTTTATTGCAAGCGAATCATTCCCAGTCTGTAGCAGAAATTAGGATCATAGCAGTAAAGAAAAAAAAAATCACCCCTGTCTACGTTTAGCTTTTGGTCGGGGGAGAGAGGTCTGAAAGAACACGTGTTAAAGAGCTCACACTGTACCTGAGCATAGTTTTCAGGACGAGTCAGGAGAGGCAGCTCGTAAGCTGTGGAGAAGTGTGTTCGGACCTGCTGCATCTGGCCAAAGCGTTCCCTCTTTCGCCATTTCGCTCTCCTGTTCTGGAACCACACCTGCAGAGAAAGGAAAAGGTCCAAATATCACAAAAACCACCAGCAACACTCGAGGTTTTCTTTACTTTCATCCAGGACAGAGTGTGCAGTCAGAGGAGCCTGAACTCTTAACAGCAGCTTTCCCCTCAAATCTAAAGGAAATACTTTTCTATAGATACAAATCTAAGTTTCCATTTCAAATGGGAAAACGACCCTTATGTGGGTAGACTGCCAATGGCTGAAAGTATTATTTGAAGCATATCAAAAATTCAAACTTAGGTGTAAACTTGCAGCAGAAAGGAATTATTATTTTTAGTTTTAATTGTAATAATAATGAACACAATCCTATAGATGATAAAGACAACAATGACGATAAAACATGTAAACAATGTGCTGCTGCCTTCACAGAGCTCCGTCTCACCTTAGTGCTTATATGCTGACCGCCAAAAACAGACGTCTGAACCCGATGGCGTTGTTTATCGAGAGCATTAGTTTGTTTAAATTATCATCACTGTCTCTGGCACGCTTTAGAGGTCACCTGATTTCCCTTGCAACTCTCAGCTACCAGCCTGGACTGATTATATTTTAAATTCGGCACCAAAAAGTTACCTTCCGATGGGATTTCTCACATTTTGTGCCCAGATATTTTACTATAAATCTATGCAGGCAATAAAGGACATTGAAAGGTGAGATGGGATTATAAGTTGAGGTTTGTTTGCATTTTGCTTTTTAATTTCCTGAAGCCAAAACTCCTGGCTTTCTGACGCTGTCCCCTACTAAATTAAAGAAGCACACAGACCAAAGGGCATAATCCTTCTTTCCCTTATGTTTTAATGCATCCTCTTCTACACTGTCCAACTCAGGATGCTCAACTCCAGGCAAGCTCACGCTGGCTCTTTTGGACTAATATCGATAATTACACTCCAAAAATGTTTGTGTGCTACCTCTAAGGCCCAGTATAAGTGTCGCCAGCAGCTCGAACCTGCTCAGTCTTTGCTTCGTGCCAAGTCTGTTGGCTATTATACAGCGAGAACATATTTTTGCGTTGCACACGCTGCTTTGTGACAGTAATTGGTAAAGACCTTGACAGCTTAAGTAGCTGGTGGACTTTCAATGAGGCTTTATTTATGTTACTGCCCCAGAGAGAAAGAGCAGAGAAATACCAAACTGGCCCCGGCAGGAGAGCTGTATGGGGCTGAAAACACTTTGAAGTGAGAGACTGGCTCAGAGGATTGATAACCCGCCTCTGCTGTCACTCATGTCAGCTTCCAAGCCAAAGTAAAAAGAAATCCAAGGCTGAGCCTGGCTTCGGTTTTCCAACACTCTTAAGCGCCAATAATATCGCTGAAGCACCTCTGAGCGGTGTTGTTATTCATTAAATGTGAGTTTGTTCTCGTTTCTCCTCCTCCCACCACATAATGTCTTATTTCCTGTGTCAATTAAAGGTAAGATGAGGACAAGCAGTGGACACAAAACCCAAAGAAATGTAGAACTGAACTGGGAATGTAATGCATGCTGGAAAAGATTGCTGCAGCCTTGTTTTGTAATAGGCCATGATCAAAAGCAGCACAGGATTTGCTAACACCATTAATATTATTTATATTAAAGGTATTAATAACTAACATTATATTTTCAGCTGCTGGTTTAACATGCAGTTAAACACAGCGTTACCTTTAATCATTTGCCTGAAATGTAAAAAGTGTAAAACATAATGATAAAGGTGGGTGACAGCTATAGCAGTCATACCTGCCAACTAAAGTTGACCCTCACTGCCCTCGTTGGATCTGGTTTAAAGTTTGGGTCTTTTTGTTTTTATTTTATTTATTTTTTTACCAGGCAATGCTAAATCAAATTTCAAGCTATTATCTGAAAACTTGGACATAATAACTCGAGATTATATTTGAGTAATTTTCTCAGAAGTTAGTAAGAAAGATTTTTGAGATCATTAACTCACATTTCTTTTGAGTGGCAGAAACAAGCTTCCATATGAAGGTGAAGCTTTATCCTGTTTCATTTCTATGTTGTAAACACTTTTGTGTTTCCTATTCTGTACCTCCCGCTAACTCAAAGGCTAACAGTCTTGGCAGGGATACTGTTGCAAGACCTGTTAAGTCTTAATGTTGTTAGGTCCTATTTTTATTTTTAAGTAAAGGTAAAGTAAACAATACTTAGAGGTTTTTAACCTGTCGCCATAAGGAACGCAGCTCAAATCACAGTATTAGTGTAAACATGATTTCATTTTTTTTTTTAAATGGCTTCATAGAAAAAATACATTTTTATCAGTGTTGTGAGTTAGAGATGGTGACTCCACACTAGATGCCATCTTGATTCTCAGAACCAACGATGCTATTGAAACCCTTGACCTTTGACCTTCCTATATTGTATATAAGAGCTGGGCTCACTCTCTTCCTTTGAAACCCCAAGACTGAAAAAGCAAACAACTCCGATCCCTGATGTTGTTTAACTGAAAGCCCCCTGTTTTCATGCAACGAACCTAAGCATGGACTCTCAGTGATTTTTGTCTTTTGTTTTTATAATTAAACAAAAGGTTTTTAAAAGCCGTCGTGGACTGTTTTTCTTTTATCAGCTGATCAACTTTTTTTTCTTCCCATTTTGGTTTTTTCATTCCAGATGTTGAAATGATGAGCTGTGAGGGCTTTTTTGTGCGTGCGTGTGTGGAGCACACTGTTCTCTGACTGACAAGGCATCTCGTGTCTTTTATCTTTTTTAACTTGAGCGTTTAAGAAGACCACTGGGAGAGCCGAGGGCTGTAAAAAGCTGCATTCATCTGAAGCGGGCAGGTCCGTGATAGCGCGAGCTGCAGAACAGAGCCAAGCAGCATACCTTGAGCGACTCGGGGTTGAGTTATAACCCTTTGGCTGCGTGGACTTCCTGCGTTTCGCTGTGGAAATTTGCTGGCCACCACTCCATGTTGAAGATTGGTTTTAATCTAGCTCTTATCTCATCCCATGTATGACAGCCCCGCACATCAAAAACTATATCCATAATATTGTCTCCGTACATTGTTGGAAGACATCACATGCCTTCAAATAGATATGAATTCACATATAAATCTCCAGCTCACTAAAAGCCCACGGGAAAAGTTTCACACCTTACCCCCGGAGACAACAGCAGGGACACATTCTTGTCAGAAGAGGAACTTAATGAAAGAAAAACAGAGAAAATCCAGGGGCTTTTGTAGTCATACGCATACACCACACACAGACATGGCACAGAAACAGTGAAGGTTTCCTTCTCTGCCCATTAATGTTGGAATGTATCAAAGCAGTCATAACCGGGCCAGTGAGACACCTCAAGCCAGACAAACGCTGGCAAAGCTAAAATCAGAAATTCAGCAAATTAAACCGTTTAGGTGCAAATGCGATGGGGGGAAAAATAGAAACAGCGGCGTCAAAGGGGTCTCCTCATATGTTGATGAAAGTCTGCGCTCCTAAAACTGCACATATGAGGCCCAGGCAGCTCAAACCTCAGCTACCCCCTGGGCCCCCCTGGCCTCTGTTAGCTCCCACTCCCCCACTCTCTCCCCTGACTCCCACATTACCAGATAAATCTCTCATGTTGTTCTGTGAGTGACGTTATCTGTGTCGAGCTGCAGATGCTCAAAGATCCATGAGGTTGTGATGTTCAGCTGTGGAAGAGCTTAGTTTTTCTTTTTACACCTCTGATTTAGAAGTTAACGTCTCTAAAGACACAAAACTGAACGACCACCCTAAATAAAGTTTTTTAATCAGCCTCAGTGTGTTATTATAAAGTGCAGTGTTTCCTTTTTTCCCAGCTCTATCTGCAGTTTGTTTAACCCATTTAGCTTCATGCGAAATTCCCCCTCAGCTGCTGCTGAGTGTGCTGCAGTACCTGCACGCGGGCTTCAGTCAGGTCCGTCCTGAGCGCGAGCTGCTCTCGAGCATAAACATCAGGATAGTGTGTCTTCTGGAAAACCTTCTCTAGTTCTTCCAGTTGGTAGCTCGTGAATGTCGTGCGGTTTCGCCTCTTTTTGCCTTTGTTGCTTTCGCCACCATCAGCCTTTTCCAGAGGGCTCGCTAAGTCAGTGCCTGGTGTCCTATCAGAGGCCGCCTTGACGCCCTGATCCTTCACAGCTAGGTATCTGGTGTCCATTCCAGGTGGGTCGGAGTCTGGGGCCAAGTCAGAATCTGCCAGACCAGAACTGTCTTTACCTAGTGAGTCAGGAAAAGGTTAAAAACTGTTAGGAGAGGTTTGTGTTTCTATAATTGTATCAGGACTGATATTTGTGAATGTCTGAAGTTCAGATTTTTTTTTAAAACCCCAAATGCATGTAAAGAAAAGGCATTACATAACACTGCCCAAAAAGGATGTAACTTGACGATTAGACACACAATGTTTTATTGGAGAAGATATATTAGTTTAATAAAATAAATGTGTTTTTAACGGTGTTTGTCCAAATGCTATTATTCAGAATTTAAGGAAGCAATTCACACTTCACTGATTCAAATCACATGTGGAGGAGTTTGAACAAGATGAAAGTTTTTATTGCCCCGGCCTTTCTTCTGTTCCTCTTATTGGCACAAAGATTTGAAATGGTTTCTGGTTTTGCAACATTTTTGCTCTTGAAAAATGGAGTTTTAAGACCGCGTATTTCACACGCCCACGGCTACTGAAAGATAAATGCTATTATTTATCAGCGTGGCCTTATTTGGGTTTCTCAAATCGCCCTGTTCCCCTTAGAGCCATGCTGATATTAAACGTTTTCTGATCTGAGACCCTCTCAAAAAGTCAGATAGATATAATCTATTACAGCACTGGGCACTTGGGACAAACATTTTTCATTTTTTCAGCACCCTTTAAAAGTAAATAAATGAAAGAAATGACTGATCCTCTATCCTACTAAACGTCCCAGTCACATGGCTCCTGGCAGCGTGTTCATAAATGATGATTTATGCCTTCGATCGCTGTGATATTTCATGGGGTTTGATTGGGTGGAACAAAGGGATTTCTCGCTCTTTGTGAGGAAATTCTGCGACTTGTGAAATCCGCTGGTGTACAGAGCCGAGAGTGCGCGTCAGTGTGTTTGTCTGTCTGAGTGTGTAATGGCTGGTCTTGATCACTGGCTGCTTACAGGCTCCAGTTGTAGTTCGTAGATCATTCTGCGATGTGTTTGGGGGGGGGGTGAGAGCAGAAACTCAGGCTATAATTTGAGCCTGACAGAAAATTGGATTTTTCTTTACAACTCTTTTTTTTTTACCTTCCTAAACCACCTCCAATCCAACACACACCCACACACAGACACACACAGAATACTTTATCCTCATATTAGTCGTATGTGTAACTGAAGTCTGTCATGTGGCTGCAAAGTCACCTGGCAGCAAAACTGTCAAAATGCAATAGCTGCAGAGCGGCTTCTTGCCATGCAAGCAAGATAGAGATCTTTGTGCTTTCTTTCTGTCTCAGTTACAAACACGCTCCCTCTTTCTTCATGGCTCAGCTGATCATAAAATTCAACAGCCATGTCTCTGAGTTGGCAGGACTTTTGGGGCCCCGCTGATCTAATCAATTGTGAACACATCTCTTGGTTAATAACTATTCCCGCCATGGAAGGGGGGGGATTCGGATTGATCACCATGATTTAGAGTAGCCGTGCGGCACCGTCCTGCTTGTCGATTTTTTCTGAGGCAAAGTTATTTTCAGGAACGAGGACGTCTCCGCTCATCTGAGAATTTGCAAGGTTAGAAGTGGGAGGTGTGTGCGTTTGTGTGAGCTCCTGCTCAGCGCTTGGTCAGCAAAGAAGGCATCACACATGCACACACACACCCAGTGACCCCATCTCAGAGCCATTTTGGGTAATGCACTACAAGGTGAGCTGAAGGGACCCTGATTCCCTCCCCTCTCTCTTTCTCTACTCAATTCTGTCTTCTAACACATTTTTACAAGATAAGTTTGCGAGCATCTGTTTATTACTTTTGCGGCAGTTGTTTTCTTGACTGTCGAGTACAATGCTGGACTGTCAGTAGCTAATAGAGACCAAATTCATAGTTTACAATCCTTATCTTGTTTGCAGGGATATGAATAATAAAAACGAGCATATTTTTCCAATTAATACCAGGCAAAGCATTTGGCTTGGTACTAAAAAAAAATACTGAGGCCTGTTCTGGACAGCAGAAGCTGTGTGGCTCTTATTTTATTTTATTCAGCCTTGCAAAGAAGAAGAAAACGGAAGAAAGTAAAAACCTGTCTTGCTGCACGGTTTGCAGCGTGCATCCGACCAGATGCGTTTTAGCTCTACGACGTTCAGAGAACAGAGAAATCTGGCCTCCCCTGATGGGCTCAGGAGCTGTGTTTTGGTGCAGACCGCTTGCTGGGGGTCCAGTGCTTCCAACATTGCCTCACTGTCCATGACTAACATACCCTGTTGAGCTTGAAGGGAGAAAATGTGTTTTCTCCTAGCATAAATACTATGCAGTTATTTAATCATATTTCCCTGGCCTGCACCCGCAGTCCCTGCAAAGCAAGAGCTGTCAGGCTGTTTGAAATCATGAGGCCTCTCACTGATCAAAGGCAATTGTTTATATCGCGTCACTGAAGTTTTTTTGGCAGGGCGGGATATTGTGACAATCTCCTGCTTGTTATCCATGCAATCTTCTTTAGCACTCCGGCACTGCCCAAGGTGAAGAGCAGTGGGCCCTCCTGCAGGGAATGCCATATGCAGAGAGAGCACAAGAAAGACTGGCTGCAAAGAGTGCTGTCAGGATCAAATCTCCTCTCAGAGAGGCAGGAAAGGAGCGACTGTGAAAAACATGTGCTCCATCAAAACCTCTATCACAGTGCTCATGACTTCAGCTGTTCTCTCACAGTTTTAGCTTAACCTGCACTTCTGCGCGCAGCGTCTCTAACTCACGTAGGCCAGAACAGTCCAGCAAATGCACGCACCAGAATTATTCTCTTTTAGATGAAAATGCCATGAAGATGTTTTTAGCCACGACCACAGAATATTCTATTTTCAATGCAGTGACTCTACCAGCCAGCATCTGTTCAAATTACTGTGCAGCTCTGTGCCGCGCGGACAGGGAACGGTCTGCACACATAAAATAAAACTCAGAAAATTCTTCCGAACGAGATCAGGAGGGATTTAGAAAATCACAGTTACACACTTGAATAAAAGCTCTGCTGCGTCTCACACACTTGCAATTTTGCAAGGCCATCGGGGCACAACAGACGCTCTTATGGGCTAGACGGGGACGTGGCGTGGGCTGCTTAATTCGAAGCTGAAAACGAGGGGCAGCATCAAAGTGTAAATTTAACAGGGCTGTAAAGTGACAGGGCACTTTTCCTGGCCTCTTTATTGACTGGGATGACTGGGGTCAGCGTGGTGTGTTAAGAGGAAACACAATAAATCATACACCCCACGAAGGCTGAGAGGGATTAACAACGTGTCATTCAAAGTGAAAAGGAAATATCTCAAAAAGTAGAGAAAGAAGAAAAAACACTAGCAGAGTATATTTGGATTACATTTGTGAAAGAGAAATTAAATTGGGGTCATTAGAAGAGCCTAGCCGTGCACGCTGGGCAGTCAAACGAAAGCCTTAAAGATTGATGTAAAATATGATGCTGTTTTCAGATGCTCTTTGTTTTACTCATCATCCGGTTTAACTCCATAACAGATCACAAATGCAGACCTAAGCAGACTGCTGCTAAAATGAAAGATTTGCAATATAATGTGTAAAATAAAGTGTTTTGTCATTATTTTATTACACAGACCCGAGACTTATTGTTTGTAATGAATTATTGTTTCATATTTGTACTTTTAGTTAAAGCTAAAGTATTTTTAATTGTTGCACAACAGTGAGACGATGTGTCGTATAATCAAATAGACTCAAATGAAACCTTTAAACAGAATGAGTACTTATTTACATATTCAGCAGTTTGAAAGCACATCAGCACTAAATGTAAGTTTCATGCAGCGTGCCAAGTACATCACTGATATCCTTTCTTAGCTCCGGGTTTGGTCTCAACCAACACATTTACTGTCCTCATTATATTCCTGCACTTTGTTTAGTGTCGAAAGCATTAAATATGTGGATCAGACAATTTACCGCTGTATGTTATAAGAGATCCTCTCCGTGTTGTTGTGTTGGTTTTTTTTACATCATTTAAAAAAAGAAAGAAGAAGAAGAAGTCCAAAAACATCTTCAACCTCTGCTGAAGATGAAGTGATCATGGCCTTGTCTCTTTTGGAAGGATATTGCTGCACTTCGGTTTCTTTGCTGTAATATCAGGTGCTTACATACATACAAACATACAAAATGCACTTTTACACCACTGCTGTACACTGGGAAAACCTGATACTAAACAAAAGAAGCATGAACACATTTCTGTTTGTTCAGTGTTTGTAACCATGCAACAGGTAGCCATTAACCTCTCTGCAACAGAGCAATAAGCCATCTCAGCAGGCTGTGAAAAATTCAGACTGTGAAAAAAAATCCCATAAAGACAAAGGTTGATAAATCACCTCTCACGCAATCTCTGTCTTTCTCGCTCTCACCCCCCCTCTGCATCGCTCTCCCTGTCTCTCACCCACCAGCTCTCTTCCAAATGTTTCTCCCAGACTTTGGAACAAAACTGAATTTCCTCCATCTTATGTTTTTGTTGTGTGATCGAAACAGAACATTCCTTCCGAGTGCGAAGAGCTTGCTCGTCTACATTTTTCTGTTTTGTTTTTTTCGTGGGAATGCACAGTACATAAAATGAAAAAAAAAAAAACAAACCCGTGTTGAAAACATGCGTGATGGCTTTTTTTCCACTCAAGGTTTCAATAACTGCAAGTGAATTTGAGAACACAACGTGCAACCAGTTTCCACCAGCTAAACATCCAAAATGCTTCAGTCCTAACAAAGTGCTCTGCAGCAGCTCTGTTTGGAAATTAAAAACTCCCAAACTGCCTCGCCTCTTTGATTAGGAAATATTAATTACCCAGCAGCAGGAATACTACAAATACCACAACTGATCAGACCGACAAAAGACGCTGACACTGACAGAAAAACTGGGGAATCCTACTAAATCAATCACAAATCATAAGCTAAATTTTAACATTAAAAAAAGAACCACAGAGTTTCAATAATATGGTTTGTAGAATAAATAATAAATAAACTGAAGAAAAAAATCTATTTTTGTGTGTATTTTAGTTGAACTTTATGTTTACATCATCATCAGAGTTTCAGAAAGTGCCCGGCCTTCAAAAAGCAGAAATCACAACAGAAGAACATCTTGAAAAGAAAAAAAACCCAACAAGTTATTGATTTGGAAATTTGAACCGTTTGCCATAATTCACCTCGCTAAACCATAAGTGTACAAAAAATTTCAGAACCAATCTGGAGTCTTCTAGTTCTGCGTAAGCGGTCAGTTTACATGAAGCAGTGACAAAGAGACCAAAGGAAGTCCTGGTCCTCGTGAGCCTTTTTCTTTTGCCCTGCTGCTCTCACTCGGCCATGCAAACCGAGCCTAATGTAAATTACCCTGCCAAACTTTAAGCTAAATGGTAAAATGATCCTGAGTCCTTGTCACCTCCACTCATGTCACCGAGTTGCTGAAGTGTGCCTCAGTTGTCTGGGCTGCGTGGCTGGTTCCCATTATGCCCTGCTCGAACCAATCAGCACAGATTGCCATTACGAGTGGGTGAAATTGTTGCAGTGGGGCTAAAAATGGTTAAGGAATATAAAAAATGTAAAAAGGCTGAAGAGTACAGGGGCAAAACCTCACAAGGCAATGAAAGCATTATGTAAATGATGGTCCTACTGAAGATAATTTCCTTAACTGCCTGTGTAAGTTATGAAATATTAATACCTGCAGGGCAGTAGAGCAGTATTTAATTCTGGCTGTGCAAAGAAATCAGTTTAACAAACAGCAATTTTTTATAGCTTTCAACTGCAACAGCGGCATGTCTTTAGTGAATAATGTTACTGCCTACACCTAAAGAAAAAAAAGTATATGAGGCACAAATCTCCTCTAAGAAGGCCTGCAATCCTCCATGCAACAGCACAGAGGAGTGACAAATTACAGGAAAAAACTCAACTCCTGTACCCCTACAAGGAAGATATGTGGTGGGAGTTCTTAATGACCACCTTTACTCTCTAATAGAAGATAACCCTCACCCCACTCCAACTCACAAGGCACGAGGAGGTCACTGAGTGGTGATAAGGATGAAGCTCATCATATGGATGGCCTAAAGCCTATGATGGCAGATTCTGGATTGGCACTCTCCACCATCAGAACTCAAAATGAGGTAAACATCTTCTTTCATCCCTCCAGTGCGACATTTCACATATTTCAGATTACTAATAACTTTCTTCTTTTCCTTTAAATTGTCAACCATCTGCACTTTGTCATGCTGGGGTAGTTAACCATGCAGCGTGTAAAGCTCGAGTCCAATTCTAAATGTTGCAAAGAGCTCTGTTTTGACACCAGAGCGTTTCGGATGGGGGGGGGGGCTCAAATGGATTTTCTCTGCTGTGCGCTTGCAGGGGAGCTCCCGCTCCTCTCCAAACACATGAGGGCAGGAACGCCGAGCTAAAGGTCAGCACCCTGAGACACTGAGAGAAGACATGGACACATCAAAAGAGGAAGAGGATCACAAAGACATGTAGGTGGTTGTTTTAAGACTACGAAGTGACCTACCGGGTCCCTAGACTTCTATTTTTTCACCATTTTTGAAAGTTTTTCATACAGTAGAGTTTGTGAATCGCATGCATATTTTTCTGGTTGTGGTGGTGACAAGATTTCTTTATAAAAAGAAAACGTGCATTATCTGTGATGGAAAATAATTACCAATTCTCAAGGTCCCTTATTTTTAGTGTTTCAAGTTTCTGCAGCTTGTTTAACCTGTTGGAAAACCATACACCACTGAAATTGCAAATATTATAATATTTTGCCTGTAAAATCATATACATTATGCTGTGAAACAAATGACCTACAAAAATCCAGTAGTCCAGAAACACTCATTAATCTCCATATGGAATATTTTCTCCAGTATATTAAATTTTGAGGGATTCTTTTAAAATAATACTTAATTAATTCTTTATTTTTTTAAGGAATGTGAACCCATAACTTTGGCTCTTTTTATAGATATTTTAATACAATTAAATCTGACATGTAGCCTGACTGTTGCTTTAAATCAGCCTTCAAACAGTATTTTTAACCACACACTGCTCTTTCAGCGCTCTCTCTCATATTCTTCTCCCAGTCTATCAGTCGGTCTCAGGCTGTCAGCCCTCAGCCTGAGCTGAAAGCTCTCTTCGGGCTCCAAGAGCTGCCTTGTTGATTTGCTGTAACAATATGATTGGCAGTGTGCTGAGTATAAACAACATAGCCGTGTTTGCAGTTCCTCTAATGTAAGTAAATGTTTATTAGACGGTTACGCAGCTCTGTGTCTCAATTATGGCTGGCCTGCGCTTCAGACAGCTCGGAGACCAGTCATCACATCACCTTTGACTGAAGGGATCAAGCCGCAAATTATAACAACACAGCAAATCTCTGACAATTTGAGTGAGTGTGTAAAATACAGGTTTGATAAAAGAAATGAGCCAGGAAGTAAAACAGTCCAGCATTTTCCAATAAAAACATCAGGGATCGTTTATAAATTCTTCCCTTGGCTCGCGAGTTCAGCATTTTTTACTGCTGTGTTCAATTTATGTCGAGTCAGTGAGCGCTGCAGAAATCAGTGAAAAACCTGCAGCCACTGATAAGCACAGGGAGCCACCACCCACAGCACCACCCAGACTCACACAGTTTTCCTCCAGTATTTTAGGAATTATGCGTTTAAACTGGGAATTAGATTTTATTTCTACAACTGTAACGCCGATTTAAAAAACAACACAGGAGATCTGCAAATATCAAGCAGGATGTCACGTGTTTCCAAACTGGAGATCTAAAGGAGGATTGGCTCTCTGAGGGTCAAGCCTGAGCTGAGAAATAAAAGCAAACAGAGAAGGTTGACATCTGAGTCGTATTAATGCCCGAGCACTGATAGCGTGGATATGGATTTTGTTTTCTTGCTTTCTTCACTGTGCATTTGGACAGTATTGAGTCGCAGAAAGAAGCAGAATCCACGAGAACCTGAAAACCTGACAGAGGTTTTTCACTTCCAGTTTTTAAAACTGGAAGTGAAATGATAAAGCACCAAAGAAAAGTGAAACTGAAAAGCTGGTATAAAATTTTATGTCATTAGAAAAAAAAATTCTTTATGGGTATCTGCAGCAAATATGATATCAAGATTCCTCTTTAAGCCTTTAATTTAAAAACAAAACAAAACACAATAATCGGGGTTTTTTGTATTTATATAAATAAGTTTATCATAAAAATGATTTTGGTTCTTTAGTAGTTCATAGCTCTTACTGAAGAAAAAAAGTGTAGTTTAAGTATCGGTCTAATGACTGCGGCTCACAACATTACATAAAACATTTTATTTCGATTTTTATTCTAGATCCATCAGATCTACGCCAAAGTTAACGAATAATAACAAGCTTAAGAGCCATTTTAAAGGAGCAGAATGCCTTTTTGAAAAGACTGTTCTATGTTGTTGACATTGTGAAGCTATAAAGAGGCCGACATCCGGAAACTGTCAAAACATCCCTAAACCCCATCGAATTAAAAAAAAAAAGATAAACAGACTGTGTTTGTGGACGATCGTGGTGGGATGACTTCATGCGTAAAGGCGACACAACAGAGGCCTCCCATCAAACAATTATTGTTCCTTGAATTTATTTTATTGTTTGCTTTATTAATTTTCTGCAACGTTAGCTCGCTTTTTTGGTTATTTTTTTTATTCTATTATTTATTACAGTATTTCATTTATTACGTTTAAGCACAGATGTCCACTGAGCTATAGATATAGAAAGCGCGAGAACGAAACTCAGTCCAGATAATATATATTTCATTCAGAGAGATAGAGATATATTTAATTTCACACACACACACACACACACACACACACACACACACACACACACACATATATATATATATATATATATATATATATATATATATATATATATATATATATATATATATATATATATATATATATATATGTATTTCTTATTGTTAACCAAGAAATGACGTACCTGTTTTTGAACAACAGATAATACCAAAGGAAGTTCACTATATCGTCTTACGTTTAGTTCGCTGTAGGTTAAAGGCGTTTTATGCGCTGAGAAAATGCTGTTTAAAAGTGGCCGCCCACCTAACTAGGGTCAAAGTTTTATTCACACTCTCATCATTTACCAATTACAGCAGCGCCCCTTCGCAATTAAACTAATTGGATCCAATCAGGCGGTGCAATGAAATGAAAATATCATCAGTTTGGGGCTCACTATTTGTGCCATCTGAAAACCTGTTAATTCAATTGTCCGACTCAACTCCAATATTAAGGATTGTAGTGCAGATTATCGCATTAAATTCGCCCTAATTTAATTTTGATGGCCAAAGAGACAATTTGATAGTCGGGAAGATTATTGCTCTCCTTAACCGCGTTACGCACAGAACCGCTGCCACTTTGAGAGCCTGCATATGCTGCAGTTGGCACTTTTAATGCTTCTGAGTTTCACCTCTCTGCGGATGACAGAAAGTTAGAAAAAAAAACCGTTTTGGATAACTGGTTTGATTAATCAGAACACTCCTCCATTCACGCCGATCTGCGCTCTGCTTGTTCACTTGTGCATCCGTGCCATTGGTGATCAAATCTCCTAAACCCTTAATAGCTACCCGCGGAGTTTGTGGGAAGAAGCGGAGCAGTGAGTGACAGGTTCAAAGCAAGTGTGCCTAATCGAGAAATCAGACGTAAAACTAACGCCGCGCTGACTCCCTCCGGAGAAAACACCCTGATGCTGAGCGATCACGGTAGCTTTTATTTGCACAGCGTGCCCTTTGATACACAGGCCCTTTCAGTTTCTTCCCTTTAAACTGAAAACACAAGATTAAAACTCTGATCTGGTTTTTTTTCTCATCTTAATTATTTCCCCACTCACCGTAGCAAGAGATGAGCGCTCCGTTGTGTCCCCTCTCCTGGTGCAGTTTGTCCTCCTCGGGGGGTGTTTTGCAAGAAGACCTCTGCATGAAGAGGTGGTATTTGCTGAAAGTGCCTTGCCCAGCTGCGGCGGCATCCAATGACTGGCACTCCTGTTGGAAGGGGCTCCTGGACTTTTCTCCGTAACCCTGACCTTTGTTGGGCAGGAAGGCAGCGGGGCTGTATTTGGTATCAGTAGCTGGGAATGTCCTAAAGTGGTCCGTCTGGTGATCCCTACCTTGCGCAGCAGAGGAGCTATAATATGAATCCATGGATGTCATATCGCTGTATGAAACGCAGGTCTCAGTGTTCATGCCTAAAAAAAAGAGTGAAAGGGAGAACAAGACCAAACTTTTCTCTCTCTCTCTCTGTCTCTCTCCCCCTCTCTCCCCCTCTCTCTTCCTATCTCTCCCTCTATTGGAAAGGGAAGCGCAGAAACCCCTTCCTCTCCTTCTACCTCATTCAGATGAAAATAGACACACACATATACATCCGCACGCACGCATACATACATGCACGCGGAGACTGCAGCGCACACCAGACCGCAGCTGGGTTTGGTTATAAAACGATTCAGATCTTTTCCAGGAAGCACTGTAGTTGACCAAACACTCCACAACTCCCCTCAGGTTTGAGGAGAGTTACACAAACCCGTCTTCCCTTAGAGGATGGGACACAGATCTCCTGCCTTCGAGACCTCTCCCAAGTGATTATGTTGATGACATGAACGAGTTAGTGCGCTCATTTGGGTTTTTCTTTTTCTTAAAAAAAAAAGGAAAAGGAAAAGGAGTTTGCAAGAAGAGGGGCGTGGGGCTTAACACGTGACAATAAAGCAATTTGGATATGAATATATAGCCTGCGAGTGATGGCACCGGGGCGGAGAGGGGACAATTTTATCCTTCATTCGCAATGGTTTATCAAGGGCAAATCATCCATATTCAGCCGACAGGTCCAAGTATGTGGCTTCAGAATAACACGAGTATTGCTTTAAAAGATCTTTTTGTTTTCATCTCTGAAATATCAACTGAAACGGGTTTCGGAGTCACTTGCATCCTATTAATTTCAGCGAAAAAAACCCCAGTTTGATTTGTGGCGATAACTATTTTAGCTTTATTAGACTTTTACATTTCAGTTAAATACGATTATTATTATTACAGTCTTACTAAATAATACACCAGCATCCAGGTAGATTATGTGCACAAACCACCGAAAGATTTGAGTTATTACTGATACTAATTAATATATTTGTTTTGTCATGCTGACAGACAGCTTTAATAGCATGCCAGAAATACTTTTCCTCTGAATAAAAGAGTTCAAAATTCATTTTTCGAATTAGTTTCCTTATTGTTTTTTTTTTTTATGACATAGGAGATATAATTTTACGCCCAGTGAAAAGTTTGGGAGTAAAATAATATTTTTATGTAATTTGTCTTTTTATGTGTTCATACTGTGTATAAAATAAAAGCTTGAACATCTTACACAACGACCGTTCTTAAGGATTACTTAGAAGTGAGTATATTTCCGGTCTGCTTTAGCTAACCTTTCTATTAACCTGACCAGTATAAAAACATCCTGTTGGCTTATTGAGGTTTCCTACTTTAATCAACAGCTCAGTATTTGGAAGACCCTTATTATCATTTATAATTATTATTCGCAAATAATTAAGTACATAATGGCTTTTTACCTATAATCATGTGCAGTACAATTCAAGCCCTGCTGTATTTATGAATGAAATTTTTGTAGGCTATGAATTTGTCTCAGAGAAAAAAATATTTTTGATGATAATAAAAAAGTGATCATTTTACTCCAATTATATCACAGCTTCAAAATGAGTCTGTTATATTTGATTCAGGATATTTTGAATACTGATATTTTCCATTATCCATAGACACCCATGCCAAATGGAAATACATATATATATATATATATATGCGTGTGTGTGTGTGTGTTAGTTGCTCTTCCAGTGGAGTGCACATTTGTTTTGCATATACTCACAGAGCTTATGGGCAAGCAGCAGAAAGAAAGACGGATGAACTGCTCGCTTCACATTATATGCAGACACACACTGCATTCAAGGCACAAGTAAGCTCATACTGTCCCACACACATGGTGGACACATGCAAACACGCGTTTTATGTCCGAGGGAAGAAAAGAAAGCAAGCGAGTGAAAGACGAGCAGAAATCTGCTTCTTTGACTTGGTTGGATTTCAAATTAAATCCATGAGAATGAAAGGTGTCCATAGTTGCATGTCTGATGCAATGTTCATGCTCTGAAAACCTGGCTCACACTCTGCTGTAAACCGACTGTCCTCAGGGAAGAGATAAAGTGACTTTACAACAGTTTATGTTGCATCTTTTGCTGTCAAACAAATATCTAATTGCTTTGAACTCACTCCTCTTTTGCCAGAAGGACGATTTATGGCAGTGAACCAGAGTTCATGATCACTTAAACTAATCGTCAACCTGCTAGAACAGTATACTTCTGTCTGGGCTTTTTCTTAGCAGAGAACCTGACGATAACTGATGAGCTTGTGGCTTCTTGTGCACTGCATGTGAATCAAGAAAGTATCGATTAATTAATGAATCCTTTCAGAGATAAAAACTTGTATCCTAAGTGTCAGAATATTACCTAATGTGATGGCTGTAAATGAAGATGAAATGTAGCATAATTTATTATTCCTTTTGAATTTTCTTGGTGTGTTTAGAGGGTGCTTCATGCTTTGGCCACAAACATAATCTGGTCTCCTTTTATTCAGCGGACAAAAAACAGAAAAAGTATCCACAGTTTTACTAACTGATCTTACAAGAACCTTGGACACTCTTTGTTTTTTGCAGCCCAGGAAGGTCAGAGCGAGAGCGTGTGGGATTGTGGTCCTCACTACTAAAAAATTATTTACGTGTCAGTTTTCTGGCACCGTGAGTGGAAGCGTCCCCCTAACAGTAGGCCCACCTGCAGTGAATAATGGAGCATTAAAGCACACAACACACACACACACATACACAATGAATGCATTCATGGATCATATTTTACTTCCAAAAACTCGGCTTGCGTCTGTCTTTATAAAGTCCAGTATTTAGTCAAATTCCTTTAGAGAGAAGTGACGACTGATGACAGAAGTTTAACTAAGTAACTATAATGAGGTTCACATGGTTAGAGCCCCTTGATGAAAATTCATTTGACCAAATCCAATATAGTTTTAATTGCATGTTATTACAAGTACATTAACCAGCACCAGAAAGACGTGCAGTTTTGTATGAAGACTGACTTTTTCTATTCCATGATTTATAGCATTTTTTCCTCTTACTTTAGCTTTAATTTCACACTTAACTTGGGGGGGAAATGGGGATTTATGACTGTAAAATTCATGTCTTGTGTTAATTTTGTGCACTTAGTGGATGCATTGCTCAAAACATATCTCAAATCAAGTAGCAGATGGAACTGAAAGGTTAAAGTTTAATTAGGACTGATACAAAGCCCAATATTCCACTCAGGAAGTGAAAATGTCAGCAGACAGTCGGCAGCTTCTTCATAAACATTTATTATAGCCGGATACTTTGAAACCACGAGTCTACTGACTCACAGCCGTGACTAATTTTTAAGGAAGCCCTGTGTAATTATGTTATATTTAATGAATTTTCTGCTTTCCCAGTGAAACATGAAGACATTGTCCTAATGGCACAATGAAAAAGGCTGTTGTCATAGTCAGTGACCTTGAAATGGCACTTTCAGCGAGTGCAGTTTTTTCAGACGCCTCATTCCACTAACCGGACTTACCAGATATCTGTGGATGTTGGGGTTAAAAATAAACTCCAGGACAAGGAAGAGACATGAGCCCACATCCTCACTGCACTAACAGCTTTAAACTTTAGCCTCTCCAGTTTGACTTTAGCCTGTGGCAAAGCAACTTGATTGAGGCCTTTGATGGCATTAATACACCGTGGAGAGACGGCTTTGTCCGGGAATGGAAATGAACATAAAATGGAAAGCGGAACAGGAAGGAGAGAGGCCCACAAGAAGATCTTATTTAATTCACATAAAAGACAAATTCCGTGTTCCCAACAATCTGAGGATCATAACTCTCTCTCTCTCTCTGTGTATGTGTGTGTGTGTGCGTGTGTGTGCACAGCAGAAATATACTGAGGATTTCTGAAGTCATAGCAGCTCGGCCTGCGCCATTTTGAGCATGTTGCCTGTGACAATTTAAAAACGTGCTCGAAATAACATTTTCGGTGGCGGTGGACAAATGAGAAGCCCATACCTGGCACGATGACGAGAGCCAGAGGCTAAATAACTGCAATTAGTCTTTGTGTAAAAATTACTTAAGCTCTACTCAACTGTTCATCTGTAATCAATCTGCCTGAGTAAGAGATTATTTGTGTCACATACATCACAATACTTCTGTAGTATATTTCTGTATATATTTTAATTATATACACTGACACTTCTTTCATTTTGTTATGCTTTGATCTGTATTCTTTGTTCTTGTTTGTTTGTTCCTCTATGCTTTAAATTAATTGTATTTTATCAAAACCATATGAAAAGTGCTTTGGAGGACGAAGTTCTGGAAGAGCCAGTAGAGCCAGTGGCATGCATTGCAGGAATTAAAAAGGACCTATTCTATTTAATGGCAGGCTTCAGAGAACAAACAGAACAGCGACATCTATACGCTTCAAGTACTTTTCTTGTGGTAACGCCAAACTAAAGCATGACACCTGATACTTCCTTTGGTCACTTCATCAGTGGTGTATATAGATAGTTTAGTGGGATTAAATAGCTCTTTATTTTTACCTTCATGTAAATACGAAGGCCTTGTTCAATACAACCTCACAAGTGTAGATTGTATTTTTAGAGGTCTGCAGAATAAGTCAGAACCGCTGTGAGCATATTAGCAGACTTTTCCAGCATACAGTGCTCAAATAATATCAAAAATATATTTAGAATTAGGTTATTGAACATTCAAGTTTTGGTTGCATGTAAAAATAAATAGATATTAGTTTTCACTCTTATGCAGATCACACGCAGCAGTGCATTTCTTTAAATCCCAATAAATACGCTGAGTGTATCTCACATATGAAATGCTGCAGCTGACCCACTGAATGTGCTCAGGCAAGGCTCTGCTGGTCACCCCATAATCTGATCTGAGGACCAAGGGTGACCGGGCTTTTTCTGTCAGGGCCCTGCTCTCTGGAACAACCGCCCCAAGGAGATCAGATTGGCGAGCTCCTTATGTTCTATGCTCTAAGACACATTTTTTTCCCTTTGAGTTATTTTATGTTGGCTTCAATGATTTTTTTTATTATTTCTTCTCAGTGATGCAACATCTTACAAAGTGTGTTTAAAACACTTTATATTTGAGCTTAATTTACCTGTTTTTACATTGTTAATTTACTTTCTCGCTCACTTTCATCTCCCCTTTATCAACCACAGCTTTTGTCAGATGTTTTATTGCTGGTTGATTTTCTATCTTGTGAATCACTTTTTAACTCTGTTTTTGAAAATGACGTCCTTTCTATAAGTAATGGTAAAGGTGGTCATGACTCTGTTTGATTTTAAAATCACACACTTTAAAATCAAACAGATTTTTCTTTGCCAGCATATCATCTTTCTGTGCAAGTCACAGAACATTTTGTCAGTGCTACTGGTTTTGTTCGTGTGACGGTCTGGTTGATTATGTGAACCGGCATCTCTTCCTTCTCTGTATCCTCTGTGCAGTCGAAGGTGGCGAGAACAAACCGGCAGGTTCGCGCATCTCTGGACAGTTTCAGTGTCCTTCTGGGTCTGCTGATCTGCTTGCTTGAAACGCGCTGCTTCAAATTGATTTCACATGAGCGAGGCACTGATCTGCATCAGCAGATGTTCCAATGAAATTAAATGAAGAAAGAATGAAAAGAAAAAGCAGTGGCATTAATCTTGAATTGAATTTTAAAAAGCCCAGAAGGCGGTAAAGATAGAAAGAGCATCTGTCTTACTAAGAGGTCAGGTTAGTGTATAATCTTAGGGTATACTGCACTGACCTCCAGTGCACACAGTGCCGGTGAAACATCTGCTGGACTTCTTGTGGTGGAGGGTTAAACATCTGGCACCTTATGTCAGGTTTAAAGATAACAGGTAAAGTCACTGTGGGCTGTGTCTGTTGTTTTTCTCATAAGTATAAAATTTTATTTCCAAATGTGCTTTCATGGTTCACTAAATATTCATGTAATGTGAATGTGAGCATAAATCACTGATTTATGTTATGTACCTCTTATAGGCAGTCTCTTCTCCTCAGTCTTCAATGTTTTAGCATGTTTGTACACCGTGTACAAGAACTAGAATATGGATTCAATCCAGAGAGATCATTTTCCATCTGCCTTCTTTAAAAACACCTTGACTTTTGGGCGCTGCAGCTCTTGTAGGAAACCTAAAGATTGTGTCTGGTCCATCCGAACCCACAACATGCTCAAAATCCACAGATGAAAGCGTGTTAGGATCTGGAAATATGTGTCCCATATGTGACTACCTCCAGAATCTGGTGTTGATCTTGGGATTCCTCCTTTACTGATATGATCGGTTGAGAGAATAATCCTGCTTCATTATATTCAGGGCACACCCAGCTAGCACGCAAAGCTTGCAACAGAGACGTGTGCGCTTGTGTATTTCTGGAGAGAGCGGTTTAATTAAAATGAGGACATTCTTGCAATGAAATAGCCTCTGTGAGGGATTATTGATCCACCTGTGTAATTCTGAGACACTGGCACAAATGGTTTACGGTCCACTGCACTGTCCAAAGCTGTTGCTGTTTTCATTTGTGCCTGTATGTGAGTAGTTGGTAGTAGGAACATTATATTACTGACCTTCATACATTTATGAAAACAAACAAACAAAGAAAATAACACTATCTGCAGAGAAGTGATGGATCAGGTTCAGACTTGACTTTTTTATGCTGTTTCATATTCACATGGACTGAGATGGGACTGACATGAGGAAATGAGCATGATATAATGTGCATCTTATTAAAATTTGCTTATTTTCTTTAAAGAAGGGATAACTTGAGGTTTGAATAAAAATGTATAAAGAACTAAAATCAAAATATTACATTGACACTGTATTGAGGAGATTCTTACAGTTTTCCCTTAGTCTTCTTCAAGTACACTGATATTTGGATAGGAGGAGAAGAGTTTAACCCAATAAACTGAGCAGCCTTTACAGTAACAATAACAGGTACAGTATACAGGTATAATGCTGAGGTACACAGACTGTACATCCCTTGTTTTGTGGCCTTGTGTTTCAAAGCCTTGGGGTCGTCATTAAACCTTTGCCATCTTATTTTTCTGAAGCTGAAAGTGGCTTTTAAAATACCAGCTAGCACTAGGGTTGCCAACTTTTTAACTATCAAATAAGGGACACCGGCGTGCCAGAAGCACAGTGCACAGCAAGCTTTTGCATTTTTAGTATAATAAAAATGCAAAAACTTGCATTTTTAGTATAATAAAAATGCAAAAACTGGTATTCAGTTTAATCAGTACCTCATCTAAAACAATAGTGAACCAATTTTGCTCATTATACGGGATGTTCCAGCTAAAACGGGACAGTGGGCAACCCTGGCTAGCGCTGATATTTATATAGCTAATGCTAGTTAGCATGGTTAGCAATGAGCACCCAGATCCACATGAGTCAGTATGAGCGCTTCAAAGAAACATACCTGCTGTTTTGTGCTAACAGATAAACAGGTCGCTGCTGAAGGGTCTTTTTGGCTTCAAATGCAGGAGAACCCAGGCATGCACACTACCTGGACAGTCAAAACCACGTTTCGTGGTTCTTTCAGGGAAATCACGGCTATACTGTGTTCTAGCCTAAAAGTTAGTATGATTAGCTGCAGAACAAGCCATACTTCCCACCCCCAGGAAATTACGTTAAAAATGTCAAAACATCACAGATATAGTCAAGTGATCCCATCTCACAACTCGAATAAAATGTAAACAGGGGAGCTGTCATATTGGATGAAATTAGACTAAAATAATTTTCATCACTATGCTGTGAATGTGTTTAATTTTATTTGCTGTACAGTTTTGCATTTTACAATAATCTATGGTGATGGCTTCGCTTCTTGAACATAGACTGCATCAAAAAGATGGACTAGATGGAAACAACTCAGGCCTCTTCCAGAGGTTTGTGAACCCCTGACTTGTAGTTGAGTATTTTGGTCAATGTGTTTTAAAACCAGACCAGGACCAAAGATGGATCCGAGTAAGAAACAGAGGAGACACTGCATCATCATTTGGTTACAACATACAATAAGGTAGGCCCAACCTAAAGCATACTTATACTTGTTCAAATATTATTAAGACTAGACTTTACAAAATGAACATCATGTTCATCCAGCTGTGTGGGTGTTTGCCCCTGTCTGAGCTTGGTCCTTCTCAAGGTTTCTTCCTGTTAAAATGGAGCTTTTCCTTCCCACTGTTGCCTGGTACTTGCTCATAAGGGATCATGTTGTAGGTGGTTTTTTTCCTAATACGGCAGATGGCAATGCTGGTCTTTAGTACCATCCTGCTGATCGCCGCAGATGGACAACTGGTGGCGAGGTGTAGGTGTGTAACCAGGAGAAACAGCCAGAACAGAAAAACTCACATGGATCATGACATGTATGGTCTTTACCTCACATTATAAAGGGCTTTGAGGTGACTGTTGTTGTGATTTGGCACTACATATATATAAAACTGAACTGAGTGTTGTATTCAGTGAGTGAGAAACTAGTGACTGAGACCATAAACTCACCAACAAAGTGTTTACTGAGGTAAATGGACTACTTCTTATATAGCTCACCTTTGCTCAATTTGAGCATTCAAAGTGCTTTTGACCTGCTCGCCTTTCTGAGCTGAGCTACAGCCACCCCAGATTGCTATAGAGATAGTGAGCTGAATTTACTCTGATTGATTTTTTATTTGTTCTTAAACCGGAAGCATTGCCCCCTGCTGGACAATAGAAGGAATGTAGCTTTTCTGTGCTTTGGCTTTGGCTTTACACTTCAGACCTGAGATAGAGTGAAAGTGTTTCTGAATCATTGTACAGTTATTAGGAATCCATGAGACAGAAAAAAAGCTGTGGCCCTAATTAAATTCATGGCTATTTAGGAGTCACCCACAGGTATTTAAATGGCTGAGGCTTGACATATTTGGTAACCTCTCTTGCCAAGTGGGTGCCCCTACCTATAATTTAATTCCCCTGAGCTGCTGTAATGGCTTGGCTTTATAATCTGTGGAAACCACGGCCACAAATATGTCCATATAGAGGTCCTCAGAGGATAAAGATGCTTGGAGATGATGACTGCTGAGCTGACTCAGTATTATTGTGGCGAGGATGACCTATGATGAAGTTAAATTTACATGAATGATTTTTATGTCACTTGAGGAATAACGTGAAGACATTATGACACTGAGTGTTATCATTATTAGCTCTGGTAAAGTTTGTCATTGACTGATGGTATATACGATGCTGTTACCACTTCCTACTTCCTCGACTGAAATGAGCAACAGTGCTCACAGAAAAACTGAAGTGATGCTTCTTTTTTGTTTTAGCTATACAGCAAGTTGGAAACAGGCAGTGGATACATGTGATAATAATGTGTAACAGTATGAAGAGACTTCAGGAACTGGCACCTCACCCAATCCAACCACTTCTGAGAGATAATGCTGTGCAAATAGGTTGCAGGCTGCAATTTAGAGGGAACACTATTCTGAATAAATTACACAAATGTCCAGTAATTTGTTGTCTCCCTCCCCATCCTCCTGTCTTGGTAAATGTCTACATGCTGTGTGGGTCAGCACTGTCAGTGTATTAGTTCCACTGGGTCCTTTTTCAGTGTGCAACTGCAACAATGCATTGTCTTTTTGTATTTTTCCAAATTTAAACTCAATATAAAAATAAAAATTTATAGACAAACAAGAAAAGTTGGATGTTCCCTGAGCTGTCAGCTGTGTTAAACCCAGATTTATTTGCAGTATATTATCTTGAAAGTCTTAAAAACCATAAAGTTACAGTTTCTGCCAAAAAAGCGTTAAATGTCAGTTCGTTCTTTAAGTTATTTGGAAAAGATTGAGTTTTTACTGACAGTCAGTGAAACCAAATGTCTTTAATTTGGACTTAGCACACAGACAGATGGGTCATTAACTGGAGCTCTTCTGCCCCAAACTAACCTCAGTCTTATTACTAAGATTTCAGGACTCCACCATAAAACTGAAAAATGAAAGCTGATATAAAACCATAATGTATCTGGCGCGGTCCTTTGAGGTTTTCCAACTGATTTGCTTCAATAGCACGAAGCTTATTTGATCAGCAACCCTTATTGGTTTATGAAAGCCTGGTCATATGAAACAAGCACTACAGATTTTCATGTTTGTGCGACATTTTATTGTTGTGCCACAAACACTGATCTCTAATTTAAATTTGTAGTTATTTATATATTTATCAGCACAGGGGAATTTAAAAGTCCTGGCAACAGCTGGAGGGCTACAAACCTACCTATCACCAAAATAGACAGTTTCACAGTTTTCATGTAACATATGGCATTCTTATAAGTAATGCAGTCATATATTAGTAGGGGTGATCTCCCCTTTGAATAGCAACAAACAAAAGCTGTTCAAATAGACTATTTAGAGTACAGTCCATCTGACACAATTTATTATTACGAGCACAGCTAAACTTCATGGAGTATTTTCTTATGCTGCTGATTGGTTTTAGCAAATACAGTTTTGAGATTTATTTTAAATATATCCTCAGCCACGCCATCGATGCGTTACATCCATCATCAACTGCTTATACAGCTCATTTCTATCGGGCACTGCAGCACATCCCAGCTGACATATGCAAGGTCCAATGACAACACTAACACAGAGAGTCGACAGGCGTTCACGCTCACATTCACACCTACAGCCAGTTTAGAGTCACCAATTAACCTGTAACATTAAAAACAAGTATTGTGTAGACAGCAGTGTCTGTCATCACCGCACTGAAGTAAGATTCTTTGAGTCCTGTGGGATGCAGAGTGGGGCCTTGATGGGTCTGGCAGGGTCATAATTTTGTGGAATCCCATCCATCCATTAACATCACTTTATATGAGGCACAAGATCCTATGTAAGACTGCTGGTCCATAAAAGCAAAGCAAATGTATTTTGCTAAACAATCTAGTCGTCCAATGTTTATCTGCACACCGACTGATTGTGGGTCCAGTTAAGTTAAAAGTAAAGTTAAAAGCTTTACACCCTCGTTTTAGTGAATGCAGGGGAGATTTTTTTGTTGTTGTTTTGCTCTCTGCTCAGATGCCCTTTAGTTTATTTGTATTTTTTTTTTAAGTTAATAAAATTGTGCTGACCTTCACTCTATTAAACCAACATTAACCATATGCTCCTGTTGCCCTGTCTGCATCGGTTCTCTCCATGTACTCCGGCTTCCTCCCACAGTCCAAAGACACACAGATAGTGGGGTTTGGTTAACTATTGATTCTAAATTATTCATTGTTGTAAATGTGAGCGTGAATAGTTGTCTGTCTCTCTCTGTGTTAGCCCTGTGATACACTGGCAACCTGTCCAGGCTGTACCCTGCCTCTCACTCTATGGTAGCTGGGATAGGCACCAGCACCCCTGCGACCCTGAATTGGACAAGCAGAAGAGAATGGATGGATGGATGGATGGATGGATGGATGGATGGATGGATGGATGGATGGAAGATTCATTGTCTTTTGCTATAAAAGTGCAACATGAGCATATGGTTAATGTGGGGTTAATGTGGGACTGTGTTATTTATTTCACACAGGGCTTACTGACACAAATGCTTCTGAATCTGGATAGATTTATTTGGAGAAAAATGAAATTATTTTTTTTAATTTTGTTGTAAAGATTTTTCAAAAGAGGAACATCAGATTTGGATGCATTTAAACTCAGCAGTGTCATGTACACCACTGACTTTACGTGCATGCTCAGCTTTTTCATTTAGGCACACAGTCTGATCTGCAAACAGAAAAGAGAAAGAGAAACAGGTCCCTTAAAATAGGAGTCTAGCAAAGGAAAACAGCAAGGACTCTCCCTCCATCAGTGTAAAGCCACATTCTCTGAAACAATGTCAGGGATAAAAGTTTTCTGTGATCTCTGAGCTCAACCTTTTGCCCTGACAGTGTTTTTGTTAGAGCAGGCAGGATCCTGTCCATCCTTAGTGTTTAATCTCAGAGACTCCGTGAGAGCTGGACAGGGTGTGTGTTGTGGGAGGGCTGGAGCAGAAACTCTATTTATTTTGGTGGGCAGATAGAAGTCTCGCAGCAAGGTGCTTGCTGTCATCACCGTGACCTGCGAACTCAGGCCGCCGGACATCATCATGACTCCAGAGACTAGTGCCACAGCAGCATGTGGGCGGCTCAGTGAACAGGTCAAAGGCCAGGGCTGCTGCTCAGATGTTCAGAAATAGTCTCACTGGATATTCTTTGATTTCATCAACATATTGCATCATTATTTATTTATTCTTTTAACAAAAAACAAAACCTCAGAAGCAGTATGATGAAAAACTGATTCAGTAGCTTGTAGAACCATCCTTAGCAGTAAGTGTTTACTGTTTGTTTTTATCAGTCTATCATTTTTGGAGGAATTTTCACCTGCTCTTTTTTACGCTTTTACTCCAGTTCATTGAGGTTTGCAGGCATTGATTTATGTGCCGCTTTCTTAAGGTCCTGCCATAGAATTTGATTCAGGCTGAGGTCTGGACTTTGACTGGGCCATTGCAACACCTCAGTTCTTTTCTTTTGAACCATTCTGTTGTAAATATGCTGCTGTTCGTGGGATTATTGTGCTGATGCATGACTGAACGTGGGCCAAACTTTAGCTGTCACACCTCACATTTGATTCTAAAATACTTTGGTACACAGAGGACTTTATGGTCGACTCAATGACTCCAAGGTCCTGTGGCAGTAGAAAATCCTAAATCATGCTGTGCTATGCTGCATTGTTCCTTTCATAAAGATAAGGATTTCTCAGGTACTTCATTCCTCTGGATGCAGTAAGGGTGTACTTTGTTTTTCACGCACTGCTTTTGCATTTAACAGTTTTGTTAAATTAATAATGTACTTTCTTTTTGGCATGAGTGCACTTGTTAAGAGTGTAGCCTTTCCTAGAGTTAATTGTGTGAAACTTGGGGAAAATTCAGTGTCAAGTCAGTCAGGTCAACACATGGTTAAGATTTGTACATGAACATAAGAATGTCTTGGTGTCCAAATTTACAGCTCTTTGCAAAACACCTGCAGTTTAAAGAGGTTCCTGTATAAACATTTGTACTGTGCTGCAGAGTTTATCAAGGTCTTTTAACACAGTGTCTCTGATTCTTTTTGTCATTTCTTTTCACCTTGGACCCAGAGACATAAGACCACATTAAATACCTTAGGTAGTTCCTACATTAATTTTAAAAAGTCCTTGTTTGCAGTTAGCAGACAGCAGGGGTACCAACAGTTTTCCTGTTTACTCACAGGCCAAATTTATTTTGTTATTCTTCCATTAGAAGTTACAGTTATCCTAATTTGGATACTTCTGTTATTACACATTCATTTAGTGTACAGTATATACCAAGCACTTAGGTAGTATGTGAATGCTGTTTTAAATTGAACATGGAAAGTTGTGCACTGACTGACAATAGCAATTACAGTATTTTTTACTGATATTATAAGGCCAGACTGGTGACCAAGTATGGAAGTGAGGAGCATTCTGGACTCCACATTTGGACTTTTATAAGTGCACCATCTGGATATTTACAGTGTGCTTGTTGCAGCCATACTTGTCAGTGTAAACATACTTATCTAATTATAGAAAAACATGATTTAATATACATCACAAGAACTTTAAAAAACATTCTGCTTCTATCCAAGTGCTTGGATAGAAGACTGTATCTAAAAGATGGCTGTAACAACTGTGACATCATCCATTGGTTAAAGCCTTGGGTGTTTTGGCGATTACCATCTTTTTTAAAAAAAACATGTGGATCTGTTCTAGCTTTATTTCTGACTCTAATGAAGACCATAATTTACTAAATAAACATCCTATTTTATTCTGTAAGACTTAAAACTAGTGATTGAGAGTATAATCTCATCAGGGAAGTGTTTCTAGAGGTTACATAAATGTCTTTGCAACTGGACTTCTCTTGTAAGCAGAAGATTTGCACTCTTCTGTCCATTAGCAAGAAAACAAGCAGTTTTCAGAGACCTGGAAGCCACATCCAGCATTTAAATACAGTCTATGGGATCAAAGTTTGGTATTTTCTGTTTCCTCATGTCAAAAATTGCAGTGACTGTTGGGTGGCTACAAAACAGATGCCCGTGCATTTGAGGATTCTTCAAAGCCACTAAATGCCACCGGGAATCCCTCTAAGGAGCACCGTGGCGACTGGGACGACATATCTGAAAGCGGTTATGGAGATTATGTTGTGTCATAAAAATGATTGTTGAGACACTTTGATTACAGCCTAAAAGCTAAGAGACTTTACATTGCACCACAGTGCTTTGTTTATTGGTTTTGTATGTCAGAAAACAATTGAGCCTGTGATAATGATGGGTCATTATCCATTGTTGAGCTACTGAGATGTCAAGAATGAAACAGCACTGATGACCAGCACTGAAACCCAAGTGACCTTTTTATCAAGGGTCAGCAGCCAGAGAAAACAGAGAGCTCACTCACTGGTCTAATATCCTGGAATGTCCTGGACGCTGCAAGGAAAGAAGTCCTTTCAAGCAGCATCTTAATCAGAGTCATGTTCTTTATTGAATTTGAGATGACATTCTCGCAAAAGCAGATGCTCCTTTCTTTAGCTACTCATTTATTCACTTAAGTTCGATGAAACAAACACAAGATGAATGGTTGCTATTTCTATCGTCTAAAAAAGCGTTCATAAGGTCTTTCTATATCATACAAGAACAGATCATAACTAGTGCACTACAATAACAATAAAAAAATAGATCTCTCATGTTTTACGTTACATGTAATAATTATTTTGTATGTTTGAGTTCACTATGTGTCGGTCTCTTGGACATGCATTAGTGGGACAGAACATCAAATATAAAGCAATGCAGCCACTAACTGCAAAGATAAATCAACAGCTCACTTTTAAAGAAAATAATCATAACCTTACTTATAAAACATTTAGCACAAATGTGCTAATTCTGGCACTTAATGATCAGTTATGGCACTGGGAAATGCTATAGGGCCCAGATGTTGTGAAGCATCTGATATTTGGCCCATACAATTTAGATCCGTGGCTATATTTACCCTGAGTCAGAGCCAGAGCTGCAGATGTGCCAAATTTTTATTGTGATCTGGTATCACTGATATTTGTGCAATTGTATCTTACACCACATGCATCTTATCATTTCGATATAAAGACATTATTAATCTTTGCAGACCAGCGGGTGATCTATATATGGAGACCATATGAGGGCAGTTGAATAAAGTGAATGATAATAACAAACTGAATAAACTGAATATCAGTGAAAATAAAACAGTTTCACAATTTTTATCTTTGTCTTTTTCAACAACAGCACCAACTATATTTCTGGCCATTTAATATGCATTATTATAGTATTACCAATACCACGACATACTAGGAATGCTTGTAAAAGCGCTATAACTACAATAGGTCATGACTTTTGCATTTGCTGGAAATTCATATGGTTTCTGTAGTCCAGCCACCTCTTTGGAGATATTTCAGGTTCTGGGAGCCGCCATGCTGGCAACAAAGCCCTGTTCATCCTGCTTCAGGGTGACCAAGTGATTCCAATTAAAGCTGCATGTGTTGTTTACTGAGGCTGGGGTCGAGCAAGTCAAACACAAAGGAGTCTGATCTTACAAGAAGAGAGCAGAAAAGAACCTTGGATCTTCTATTCAGATGAACAGTGAGGTCCATTGTCCTACTTTCTAACCACGCAATAGAAACTTTCTGTCTACATTTCAATACTTTTCAAATTTTGCAATATGTTTTTTTTTTTTTTTCTGGGGTTTTTTATTGTATATGTTTTGTCTAATTGATTTACAGAACTAAAACCGGCATGCACACAACTGCAGCCTATAAGAAAGGCATACAGTTCATATAGCCATGTCTGGCAGACATTTCTATGACATACTGAAAATAAGCACGAACAGCCCAACTGAACTCAAAGGTGAGGAAAAACAAACAAACAAACAAGATGCAACATTGTGCAAAACTCTTATATTTTGCTTCCAAGGATATAAGTCTTCCTCAAGTCTTATAAGTTTTAAAGTGGTCTTGAGCAATACTTTTCCAGACTTTCCACTCATTTTCAGTATCTGACCATTTTCAGCAAAAAAATTGGTGGTTGGACGTTAAACCACTTAATACTGACCTATAAATCATTCAAGTTATCTCTTTTAGAACAGCTCATGGGATAACTTCACAAAGATCCACTTTTAAATTAGGTGGTGCGGTGATTAGCACACATGTCTTGCAGCAAGAAGGTCATGGGTTTGAATCCACTCTTGGACCTTTCTGAGCAGAGCTTGCATGTTCTCCCCATGTCTGTATGGTTTCTCTCTGAGTCCTCTGGCTTCATCCCACAGTCCACTCACATGCATGATGTTAGGTTAACTGATGATTCTAAATTGGCCAATGGTGTGAGTGTGAATGGTTGTCTGTCTCTCTGTATTAGCCCTGCAACAGACTGATGAGCTGTCTATGATCTACTCTACCTCTTGTCAAACGACAGCTGGGATAGGCCCCAGCCTCTTCTCCCTGTGACCCTGAATTGCATACATGTAAGAAAATGGACGAATTAGGGACTTTGTTGCTAGCAGGTTCAGGGATCAATGATACCTAAAAAACAGTTTAGATTAAACATTGGCCAAGATATTGGCTTGCAGTTATTATGGGCCAAAAATATTTGTGACAGCTTAACTATATTTGGATCATATTTACGATGGAAGGTCTGTTGTTTATGTTTCCTGTATATATAGGCTTGTATATGTCTCTGTCTTGGCTGTTCTCACCTGACAGTCAAGAGTCAACAATATTGAATCATCACATCTTCCAGAAATTATAAATTGCATTTGTTTTTTCTATCTTTCTCCACACAGCGAGCTAACAAACAGACAGAGAGGTCGCTGTTTATAGTTACAAAATCCATGTTGATTCCAAGTTCAGCTGAAGGTCCAAACCTCTAAAAAAGGTTTGCATGTGAAAATGAGGAACATAAAAGACAGACAGGATAAGTTGATTATGGAATGAACAGAGGAGCGTACGGCTTGGCTGGACTTCACACTGGTTAGAGCAGTGGACACATGCTTGTGACTTACTGATTGCCAAACTTAGAGACTGTGACTATGTAGATGGAGGGTTTCCAGAACAAATGTCCTTTTCATTTCATGCTTTACATCCATAAGCTCCGTTCTTCTGCCACTGATTCAATTGCAGCTAATCAAGGAATTGAAATCACGTGTATGAACAAGTAAATGGGCTATTCAAAGAACTGAGCACAAAAATAACTTTTTCTTCCTTTGGATGGAGAAAGAAATGTATTTGGCTGCATCATCCTGCTCCATGTTATTGCATGTAGTGATGCTTTTATATTTTCTTGTGGTTATTTAACCCTTTATTTCCTCTGCAGGAAAGACTTGCTCCAAAACAGCCACGTTCTACTACATCAGAGAGAAAAAAGTCTGCGATTGAGTTTTGCTTGAGGGAAAGTTTGCCTACACAGGGAGAAGTGAAGGAAGGAAATAAGGTTTGGCATGTTGACTCAAGATTAATTTCCCAGCAGTCCCAAATGGACAGCTATTAAACTTTAATTGCCCCTTTTTCCTGCTGGAAGAGCTGCGACAGTGCTGATGTGGTACATTTCAGAG
The DNA here is from genome assembly GCF_041146795.1 of Maylandia zebra. Classification (NCBI taxonomy): domain Eukaryota; kingdom Metazoa; phylum Chordata; class Actinopteri; order Cichliformes; family Cichlidae; genus Maylandia; species Maylandia zebra. Next base: position 21,610,878 of record NC_135167.1, on the reverse strand, counting down.
CTGCCATCAAAAGAAAGTTGTTTAGTCACACTGAAGGAGCTTATTGCTCACACCTCTCTTACCCCAAAACTCCTAAACTTCCAAGAAAACTGATGGAGAGGTGGCGCACGGGAACAGATCTTTCTTTAAAATTCTGAAGTTGTGCATTGGCACTAGCAGGGATGCTCTAGCTGAGTGGCCTTGTGGTTTCAGAAGTTATTAAGCAAAATGGAAAAGCAATGAACAGCATAACACTATCCAAAGGAAAGTAGCAGATGACAATAACGCTTAAAAAAAGCAACTGAATGTTTGTATCATCCCAGCACAAAGGCAAGGAATTCAGAGAGGATCTGAGCTTTGTTTCTCAATTATTTGCATAATACACTTTGATGGGTGGATACTCATCTCAATCCTCGGCTCTTTTGTATCTGCAGATTGCAAAGGGCCTATTTCCAGCACCGTTCAGGCTACCAAGAAGAGACTATCAAAGGGAAGGAATGGGCTTTCAAGTCAGGACCCTTCGATTGTGTTACAGATTGGTTCCAGGTGAGGCAGCTTTGGGAAGTTCAGCCGGAGGAAAATTGCCCTTCCACGCAGTGCTTGTGAGAGGCAGGGAGGCTTCACGGTTGGCATGGTGCTCCGGAATTCCAATACTACTCACGTTTGGTGGGATTTCTAAGGGATGAATGCTGGGCCTCAAAAATCTTGTTGTGGTTGATTGCAGTTACATTAAAAGCTATGCCCAGACAAAAAAGAAGGGGAGGGGAGGGGGGGTTGTACAGTGTGTCTGGTTATTTCAAAAAAGTATACTGAATAGCTGAATAGTACCGCAGTCCGCAGACAGTAATTGGCAACATAATGTTCAAAACATTCCCTTTGATTCACTCACAAGATAAGTCCCGGATTTATTTTTCAAAACAGACATTTTCCAGCTCCAGTGTTAACGTAAGTCATTTTCAGAATAAGCCATTGATGTTCTTCTTTTTCACACATGCTATTATGGCAGGAAACTATCTCAAGGACTCCTGGCAGAGAAGGACGATATACATTTGAGCAAAAACTGCCCCAACAGTATCATTGCCTTTTATTTGATTTCCCTGTAGCACTGCTTTGATTTATTGCCTTTTCAGACCACACTCCCTGGAGAGAATTGGCATTTGATTACATGGACTTTTATGCGTACATATCTGGAGGTTCAACAGAGTTTCAGAGGATTTTTGCCGGAGCTTTGGAGCAGTTTTGATAAAATGCTAAACCCTGTCATCATACCACTCGAACTCGTGACAACTTTACAGACTCCTCTGCTGGCACTACTTGTCTTGTAACCTGCCGTCATAATTTGTATTAGCAGCTTCAAATCTAGATCCATCCATGCAGATAAAGCCATTTTTAGAGAAGTCATAGGTGTAACTCTCTGTATGTCTGCTGGAGGGATGGGAGGGACAATTAGGGAGGGAAAGAGCTGAGCTGTGCACAGGAGTCTCAGGCCATAGCATTATGCATCACTCACCTGTCTACCTAAATAAACCCAGGCAGGGAAACATCTGGTAAAACTGCTTAAAAATGTCCGTCCCACTGTGTTTTTCAGGAGTTTTATTTTAGTTCCCCCCATTTTTTTTCTGGCACCACATCACTAAGCTCTCCAAACATTACCCACAAAAATAAGGTCATGATCTCATTACCGCAGCTTGGCTGTCTATTTTCTACTTCAAATTACAGTGATTGCCAATTATGCACAAAAATATACATATATCTAAGTTTGTAGCATTCTGCATTCATTTCTATGTTGAAATATACCATATGAAAAAAAGGGGGAAATTAAATTAAATTTTCACGGTGAGTCAAAAAACAGTCTCCACCTTCACCGAGTGCCGAGCCCAGCAACAAAGACTACCCTACAGACCTCCATACTGACCAAAATCACTCCTCAGAGGCCACATTGAACAAATAAGCTGTTATTCCACTGTTGTTTGAAAGGATTTTGATGAGATTGGTCTTGTAATGAAAAGAAAATAGAAGTGACGTTCCCATGACGGATATGGTAAACTAAATTGAGAGAGGCTGCTCTGTCGGCTTGTAGTTCGCACCTCTGGTCCCACAGTGCCCGTCCAACCCCCCCTCCCCAAATCCCCTCCTCAAATTCACCCTTTGTCCTGTACCGTCATTGACTCACCATTTCCAAAGAACATGATCCAGCCTAGAGGCCCATGTGCTCATGTCCTGTTGAGGATTTGTTGATTTCTTTAATCACTGCTCCAGCTCTGCTTGCCTTTGTTTGTTTTGTTGAAAAAGCAGCAAACACAAGTGCTTAGGGTTGTCTGTGGAACAAAGAAAGGGAATGCTCTTGATTGTGTCTTTAAGGTCACTGTAATTGTTTGGTCCTGCACAGTTTCCCTATAGTATAGTGTGGCAAAATTATGCCAGTTGCAATTATGAATGAGACCGTCTTCTTTTGCATTCAGGCCGACTTTGCAATCGAATATGTAAAGATAAAGCCTTCTATCATTGTGAGTGGATAACCGTGTCTTATCATTTCGAACAGGTTCTCGCCACATTCGTTCCTCGCTCCGCGCCATGTATTTCTTTTTGTTTGTGTAAAATTACCGAGGGGGTATGCACAGAAGGGAAGGAGAATGCGGCTTAAAATAAAAACCATGAGGAGAAGGAGGAGGAAGTGGTGTATTTACGCTGTTCATCCTCTTCTCTCTTCACTGACAGGGAGAAACAAGCCCTGCTGGCTATCTGCATGGCTTGACCATATTTTACTGACAAGAGCGTCTGCATTCTCTGAGCCCCTTTTCTGTTCCTCCTTTTGCAGTTACAGTGTGTTTAAAACCAGAACCACAGCTCTGTTCCTATCCCCGGGGACGCAGACTCGTACCCCTTGACCTCCAAAGATGTTTATTGATATGAACTCAATAGGCATGATGGAAGTTTTAGTACATTTTTCAAACAAAAGAGTGCTTTTTTGGGGCCTGGGTTAAGAAAGAGAACTAGCAGAGATACAGCCTAGTGCCAGTTAATTGTCAGATTAGCTGATCTGGCAATTAAACACGGAATAAGCAACCAAAAAAAAGAAGATTTTTAAAGACACTGAGGCATAGGACATCAAAGGCCTGCGCCTTAGCACAAAATCCAAGCGTCACTGCAGTCTCCTCTTTCCCATGCAGACACAGAGCAACAGGAGGGATTAGCCACAGCTTGACATAAGTCAAAGCAAGACAAGCCAAACAGATGTCATGTTTGACCAAGATACATACGGTTAGCACATACGGAGGCTACTGCAGCGCTACGTGCTTATTAGTCTTGTTAGCGCAAGGCAATGAGCCTAACAGACAGACTTGCTAACAGATCAGCAAGTCCGATGTTTGGGTGTTTCTCCGTCACGCATCACAGTATTATGGGATAAGTGAGCAGCACAAATAGTTTTACAACAAATGATGTCACTACACACTATCATATTAGTGGAAAGAATTTTTGTGTCCATCAATTTCGTCTGTTTACACACTTAGCATGTTTTCCTGTTTGGGGGTTTAGCAGGCCTAATTAGCAAAAAATGGCACAGTCCACAAACAAACATCCATCACCACAGTGAAATCTGATTTTTTCTTCTTCTTTTTTTACTGGAAATCTTTGCTCACTATAAATTTCAGATGCAATGGTTTTTGTTTTGTGTTTTTGTTTTCAACCCCAGAGTTAACACAGTCCAAATTTGAGACGGTTACTGCTCACACGTGTTGGCACATAATTGTGAGTGTTTTCTTCAGAGGTAGTGGATGGGGCTGCCATTTAAAAGTTCTGCTGAATCATCAGTTTTAAAATGACATGTTAGACGTTTTTTCTTCTGCTTCTTCTTTATTGCCCGGGCTTAATACGAAAATTTATTTAATGGTTTACAATGGGAAAGTAGCCAAGCTCAATTTTCTGTGGCCTGTGTTTTTGTACCTGATGTAACATAAGGCTTCCTCACAATGAATGCATAGTCACACCACCTCCAATAACACTTGATCTTCAGCTCTAACTACATAATGACACGTTTCTCCTCAGATGTCAGTCACATGCTATCTCGCCCTCTCTTCATAAGCCTGCACCCCTTATCTTCAATCTCTTTTTGAACCGCACATTTTCATATAAGTAAATAATTACACTTATATGCTATCAATCACGAAACTGCAGAAAAGAATCAAAATGTGTATTTTTTTCGTCTCAAACACTTTCAACTGTAAGGAACCACTTTAGTTCTTTAATGTTTAATATGTGTAAACTAACAATAAATGTATTGCTTAAATTCGTATTGGAATCAATGATGTACTGTCTTGAATTTAAAATGTCAGTAGTCTGAAATTTCTGTGGAATTAGTAAGCAAGACTGCCACAATGATTCAAATTCCGCATTTTAAGTTTAACAACACTAAAGCTTTTTCACGTTAAATGTCATTTGGTTGTAATTAATTGCAATTAGGAAAAAAAGTACCTGTGCGTCACATGATAAATATGAAGGTTTTTGTACAGTGAGGTTGTTTTCGACCAAAACCTTGCTGTGAGAACATTAAAATGATGTGTGCTGTTGCAATAATGGGAGCTGTGTGGTCAGAAATCTTTCCACAAGATCACTCCAAGTGTGCCTTTTTTTTTTTTTCTTGGCACGCAATTTTTCAAAGTCACATAACACAGTTTTGTGATGACAACAAGCACATTTATATAAAAAACATTTCTTGTATGTGTAAAATTTCAGTGATTCTGATGCTGACATATTAACATGCAAACAAATATATACATGGGCAGAAAAAAATATTGCATGAATTCAATAGGCTGCAAGCATGCAAGGAAAAATTACCCCGCTTTGTTTACGTGCACGTAAAACACAAATGGAGACCTGTTGTGGAACTCTGGATGATACAACTCGGCCCTCCCTCAGTGCGGTTGTGCTTCTGGTACTTTTCTTGTGGGGATGTCACTGTGCGTGCCATTGTGTGTTTGTCTGTGATGGAGTCCTGTGTTGCTGGTAACTCTGTATAAATCCACACACTGTGAGGGAAGCCTGATGTGTAATGTCAAAAGTCTGCCTTTCCTTTAAAATCTTTTCAGGTTCAATGTAGCGCCTGACCCCAGATCATCAGCAGAGCACCTGCCACGTCAGCCCTTCATCAACATCACAACACCCACTCACCGACTCCAGACGTGACAGGCACGGAGCTAGGCAGAACTGCAAGACAGCAAAGAGATGGGTGGGAAGCACAAACATAATACTTCATGTCATTTCCATTATTTAAAATAGCAATCAAAGCTGATCTAATTAGGCCGGTCTGTATAATTGAGGCCTTTCAGGAAACACTGACAGGGTCCAGATACTCTCTCTTAGTCTGTGTGCAAGTCTCACCAGAAGCACAGGGAATTCTGGGACATGGCGCAGTCATGACTTTTGTCAAGGATGCAAACCAGACTTGAGCTGCCTGTGTGTCCTGATGTCACATGGGCACGCATGTGCGAGAGCTCTGCACACTCACTTAAAAACAGTCGTGCATTTGTCATTGTCCAGGTCTGCACTTGTTTGTTTAAGCTCTGACTTTGGCATGTGATGAATATGTATTGCATTTCTTATCCAGGCACTGCGTTTCCACATTTGTCATAAAGGGCTTTTCTGTGCATCTCAGTGCCTTTTCACACTTCATACATATATAAAAACACAAACCTTAACTTTTCCTGACTTAAAAATAGTTTTCTCTCTATTCCTGTAAGTTATAACACAACTAAAGTTTTGATTGACTGAATTTCTAGTGTTGCAACACAAACTAAGGAGGTCAGACATTTTTGTGGCAATTCGCAGTTGGTGTTTGATACCATCTTCACGGTCAGGCTGCATTCAAGTGTGTTTCTAGTTTGCCTTGCTTGGATAAAACATCACTTTTGTTTTGGTTTTTCAGAGTGGATAGATTTCATACGAGGAAACAGTGGAAGTCCTAAACTCTTCCATAACTTTGAAAGACACCGGCCAACAGAGGAGGTTATTTGGCACAAGGGTTTCGGTTTAGATTTTCATGAAAATTGAAACACAAAGTAAAACATGACTCGTAGCCTGGGGGTGTTTTTATTTTTTTAAACTATATGTGTATGGAAGTTCTAATATGCTCTCTTGATCCGGGGTTTGTGTGGTTTGTTTTAGCCTGTAAAAATTTAGATCTTGACTATAAAAAAAACCCTACGCCTTCCTCTCAGCAAGAAAATGCAAAAGGTATCAAGCTGAAATTGAAGAAGCTTGGTGAAGAGGTCAAGCAAGGGCAAAGGATAAACCCATTACTGGTGAGTCTTAATTAAAACAGAGAAATAGGCCATCATCATTGGTAGAGAACACCATTGAAATTGCGTTGAGATTGTTGAAAGTGTGAGATATATAATCAGTTTTATATATATATAGCACTTCAGAAAAAAACAAAAAGAAATCTGAAATTAAGATGATAAATAATAAGAATAGAGTTTAATCTTTCACCGTAAGAGTTCTGACAATTTCATATAATTTTGCTCCTGGAAAGCTGGCCAAGCCATGTGCACGACCAACAGATGTTATTTTAAATCTAGATTCACAGGTGGTCAAAAAAAACAAAAGGAACTCTGAACCTCTGTGGGAGTTTCATCCCGAAACTGGCTTCCCATGATGCCCTTTGGGCCGAGCTCTGTAGGACAGAGGTGCCAAGTCTCCTCTGGTTTCACACAGGAAGATAAGATCGGTGTGTGTGTTGGACTCCTGTCACTGCGCAGTCAAAGTTAGTGCTGAGCCAGTACAAAGGTTTGCCAACACCAGTCACGCAATACAGAACAAAAAGTCAAAGGCCATATTTTACAGTCCCCACCTCCTCATTTACTCAATTCCTCACGGCGAGATGGCTGAGCATCTAATGACAGCAAAGCAAATGTGCCTGGATTTGTCCCTTTGCATGGATTTAAGTGCTATAACATGGAAATGCAAGAACAGTTTTTGAACGAGAAGCAGAGTCAGCTACTGCTGAGTTACCAGCTGACAAATATATGGAAGACACAGTTAATTTTCCCCTCTGTTTCTAATATAGATGCAAATTCTGTGAAAAGAAACAAAAACAATGATGACTTATAGGCTGCAAACGCAGCTGTGCACATTCTCTATACTTGCCATGTGTGAGCGATATTTCCATACAGTTTCTGACATGTGATTAAAAAAAACACATAATGTCATTTTTTGCTACTTCGTCCACAGTTGTTTGTTATGACAAAGGACACATTTAATTGTAACTCTTTAGTTACAGAAATGAGGTAGAATTTCTTTACCTTTACTTCTAATATCTTCCTTCCAATACACTTCCAGACTTTCTCTTTGCTCACAGTCCATTTATTTGGTCAATTTATTCTCTTGGGTTTGGCCCACATTCTGGTTCCTATTTAATTATAACAATGCTGTGGATATTAAGAATTACACATTAGAATTGAAATATTACAGTTTTATGCTGCATAATATGCAAAACAGATGTTCTGAGCTGAAGCTCTCTTCTTATTTTCCTATCACAACCAACCATATCATTACCAGCTGTGACATAAATCATAACATGATATGTCTGATATAATATCATTGTCTATTCATTGTCTTCTGTGTGGTTCTCTGAAGCCGATTAAGGACTTAGAGAAAACTCAAACATGCTAAAAGAGGAAATCCTGGCTTTTTAAAAAACTTTCAGGAAATAATTGTGTCTTCTTTCGCAACATTGGTGACTTATAAACAGATATACTTATTTTTCCTTTAATATGTGTCTACATCTTTGTTATATTTCTATCGATTCATGTTTTTCGCCCATTGTGTACAGGCCATGCTAAATAACGGTTTACAGAGATATTGCAGATTCTATGTGAGTCTGTGGAAAGATGATCCTTCCTGCCACAAGCATGCTAATTATTTGCTTTATACTGGATATTTGCCATAATGTGTTTTTGAATAACTCCTGATATCACAGTTTGTTTTAGCTTTGAGTTACCTAAATGAAGGAGAACAATTATGCGAGGCAAGCTAACATTCTAAACACCAGCGTAACTCACAGTGCATATGGACGGACACATGCCATGATGGATCGCTGCGGTCAGCACCATCTGCTTCTCTCCAGCTGCTATGTCACCTTTTGAGCTCTTTTACACTCTACATACGAAACAGACAGAACGTAAGAACAGCAGCCTCACAGAGAAAGATGTTGGCAAACAGTTTCTCAGCAGCTCCATGTGGCACAGGACGTCATACGTCATGCAGCATCTTCAAAAGCGGCCACATTTCCAAAGGCATCGCCTGTGAACTGACTGGTGCACTTGGTTCTAAAATTCAACCAAATGGGGATTCTAATCATCATAGCTTTCCGCGAAGGAGAGCATTTGTAAACAAATCCACCTTTGATCCACGCTCCAAAATCAAACCTCAGTCGCTTAAAATCGCAAATTGCATGATGGTGAATGAAATTCTCTGGCTGCAATAATGATAATTATGGCAGTTAAGTGGAGATGTTTGTAATCTGTCTGCAACACATGTGGGTCATGAATTATTAATGCTGAAGAGAGAGGCTGTGAGTGGAAAAACTTTAATCCACCTTGAAAAAACAGGCTAGTGGCATGGTTGGAAGGAAGATAAGGAAGAGTGAGAAAACACAAATGGACAAAACATTTACAGCCTATGAGTTTGAAAGGGAGAGCGTTAAGAGAGAGAAAGGGGCAGATGAATTTGTGTGTTTGCCTGGACGCCACTACAAGTGGTGTGAGGCTCTTGTGGTTTTTCAGCCAATAAATCCTCTGCACATATTTAATCCAGTCAGATGTGCTGCAGGAGAGGAGCACTGAGGGATGTATGGCCATTACTCAGCAACCCACATCAGAAGGAGAGGACCTACAGATCCACCTTACCACTTATAGACATGCTCAGCATGGGGTGGAAACCAGACATGAGGATCACGAAAGAAAAGGTGTGAAAATCAACTATTCAGTATTCAAAGTTCACTGAAAAGGTCTGATCTTCTAGCAATATTGGTGCAATTATACATGGTCATTTATATGATGTGAAATGTGAGGGAGTGGAACTTCTCACAAAGACCGTTTTTTTAAATTCGATTATGGCCTAAAACTATTAAAGATACAAAGATACGAGTGGAAAATGCCTTGTGTTTGATTAAAAAGCACATAAATTCTCTTCTTAGTTACGTTTTGTTTAGTGTTTCAGTGCATTAAAGTCAGTCTGATGCCTGAACTAAAAAGTAAAAATATAGTTCTATGAGCTGCTTCACTTTTGAATTTATGTTCTTCATTTCAACAGTTATCACTACACCCCGCAGAGTGAAAAAGACAAAGAGTTGTACATTTAGAGATGGTTTTTCATGTTGTTTCAAGCGTGAGCTTTTTCTAGGTGTCTGAGACACAAGCGCCATCTTCTGTTCAGTCTTTGCTATTACCAGGCGGGCTCATTTCACTCTGATCATTAATGTCCTGCTCCATTTGACATGGTTTGCCACCAGCCATTGTTTGAGACGTGTCTTAAAAGTGGGATATGCATACTGCTACTAATACTACTACTATTACTAATACTATTTAAGCTTATTGAAATTACAAGGCACACAGAAAATCGCACTACTTTTTTCAAGTTCATCCAGTTGGTCAAGACAGCATTGGCTGCTTCTGCTGACGTACAATAAAGAAGAGAAAATTACACACACAGAAGTGATTGTCTCTAAATCCTTTTTTTTTTTTTTTTTTTGCAGGGATGATGGATGGATGAGGTCAGGCAGGAGTGTCTTTGCCCTTTGATATTCACAGTTGACACTGTGATCTGTAGTGAGAGTAGGGGGCAGGTGAGTCAGTATAAATGTCAGGATAAGCAAGACAGAATACATGTCTGTGAATGAGAGGGAGAAAGGTTTAACAGGGAAGCTGCAAAGAGTAGAGGTAGTGACGGTGAGTTTAAATACCTGAGGTCAGTTATCCAAAGTAACGACAGACGAGGGTCAGTGGTGATTTGGGACAGATGGATACCAGCAAGAGTGAAAGGAAAAATTTAAAGGATGTAGTGAAACCTCCTGTGATGGCTTGGAGATAATGACACTGACAAAAAGATAAGAGTCTGAGTCCCCCAACACTGTTTAAATAATTTTTAATTTTAAAAACGTGAATAAAAAATAAATTAAAATATGCATGCTATATTTAGCTTTGAGATGAATGCAAAGAAATGGTTAAGAAGTAAAAAGGAAACAGTTTTAAGATGAATTTCAAGTGGAATCAAAGGTGTGTTTACAGTGATTTTATCTTCAAATTTCCATAATTCTCAATAAGAATATGCAATTAAAAGAGAAAGAAAAGACTGAACAGTGGGACTCATAAGACCCCTGTCTGTCTGTTTTAAAGCGAGACAGCTTTGACGGAGAGAAGGCTTATTCATTAAAATGGGGAAGACAGGCATCACACAGCGAATGTACAGATGGATAAAGGATTTTCTCTCAAGAAGGCAAATACAAGTAAGGATAGGGAATAATTATTATGAGAAGTATATAGTAGAAAATGGAACACCACGGGGGACTATAGTGAGTCCCTTATTATTTTAATTGATGATGTTTCATAATAAAGACAGTCGAATGGCATTTTCTCCTTTTGCAGATGACGGCACCATGTGGAAGAGAAGACGTTATGTAGAGTTTGTTACTAGAAAGGTGTAGGAAGCAATTTTTAAAGTTGGAGAATGGACACATAAGTGGGGATTAAAATTTTCAGTGGATAAGACCAAGACAATGTTTTGTTTTGTTTTTACATGAAAAAGAATTGGTAAGGACATTAAACGAAAGTTATAGAATCAAGAACTAGAAAGAGGAAATAATTCAAATTTCTTGGGGTTTGATTTGAGAGGGTTACATGGGCCATACATATTTAGAAAATTAAAGACAAATGCAAGAAAATGTTAAACTCACATGTGGTACAGAAATATATTTGTCAGGAAGCAGGAGGAGAGAGGAAACAGTCATTTCATGTCTCAGATTTGGACACACTGGGCTAAAATGCACACTATACATTTTAAGGGAAACATTGCCAATTAAATGAGAGTACTGTGATGAGACATTAGAGCATGTTATATTACACTGTCAGAAGTATGAGAAAGAAAGAAGACAACTGATTCAAAACCTAAACATAATCAAACTGAAACAGGATTGAATTGATTTATTTAGAAATACCACGACAAGTAAAAGTTATGAGGCAATATTTAATGATCTTAGACAAATGAATTTGTATGATAGGATCTAATACTTAGTGACATTCCGGTACCTACTCCTTATCAGTTGGAGGCGGTAATGCACCAATTCGTTGTTTCTCAACCACCAATAAAAACCAAGAAGAAGAAGGCAGCGTCGAGGTTAGCAGTGGGGTCCTTTTAGCTGCTACCGTTAGCTCTGCAGCAGCTAAGCAGCCATTGGCCGGTGTAAGTCGGAGCATCCTTCTAGAAAAACACCGCTTGAAGTGAAAGATATCGAACCGCAGTTAACGCCACACAGCTAAAGTAAAACGAGACCAACGAGATCTCTTTGAAGACAAAGAGTCTTAAAGGTATGGCTTTCACGAGGTCACTGTCATTTTAGGTCTTTTTAATAAACCGTCCTTATCATCTGGATTCGAGACGGCTGCGCGAAAACGAGTTGTCTCGGCGTCCCGAGGTGCTCTTTGTTTTTCGCAGTTAACGTTAAACGTCCCGAAACGATGGCTTGTCCTGGGGGTCTGTAATGGCTGTTTCATATGGATTTAACCTTTGGTTTTGAGTGACAACCGTTGAACTCGGGGCTTTAGCAGCACATCGTTACCGACCACGCTCGGCTAACAATGGGACGCGGAGATTAGTACGAGCGCACTATGCTTATTAAACTGATTTGGCATGGCTAGCTAACGTCGAGCTCTCACCAGTGAAAGTTTATTTTGGCAACTAAGCCGCAGATAAGAGTTTCGAGGCTTACGTTATGATGCGGATTTTTGTGTTGTTAGCATCTGTCAGTAAGGCTAGCCTCTTTCTCCACAGACGCTAAAAGACTTTAACTTTGAATAGGAGGCCCGACATTTTTATGTTGTTTTAACTTCCTCTGTTATATTGGATGTGGTGTTCTGATTTTTTTTTTCAAAGCTCACCCCAATAATTGCTGTTACCAGCCAACAACTTATCGTCCAAGAGGAGGTTGTATCTCGACGTATCGATTTAATTAGCCCTCAAACCTTAATAAGGGATCACATCGGTAAGTATCACTTTCACCGGCCCGGGTATTTGGGCTTGAGTCAGGGTTTGGTGTCCTAATGTGGAGCTTGGAGGGTCGCTGAAGCAGGGTCCTCAAAGTTCAAAACGTGAAACTGCTGGCGTTACATAAAGTGGATATCTTACCAGCTGAACTCAGCATGAGCTCAGTTTATATTAGAGATTACCGGGCAATACAGTACAAATAACAATTCATACGGTACCACTTCTATCTCTCTATCTAGAGAGAGAGATCGTTTTTAGGCTTTTATTTAATACACAGTTGACAATGAAAGGTACATTTAAGCAACAACTGTGGGTCCATTTCGTCCACAGGTATCAGTTGAATCGGGTGGTGCTCAGCTTAATTACTGTTTATTGCTAGACTTGGACAAAAATGGAAAAGGGCAATGTGTCTGTAATCATTTGTGTAATCCTCAAAATACAGAACATCCCTACAGTATCACAGTGCAGACAGTTATGTTGAAATGTGCACAAGCATCTCAAGATACATAACCCTTTAAAAATCTTTTAGAATTGTCGTGGATCTATGCAACAAATATCATAAAACAAAAATTTATAATCAAAGTATAATATAAGTTGTTTATACAAGTCTGTATGTGCATGCGTAGTAAATATCCAGTTGTGAGCTCTGTTCTAGGAAACCTTGTTTCTGATGGGTGTCAGATACAGTAACTGCAGGTTGAAAGTCTGAGACTGCAGAGCATGACCTTAACAGCATTTTGTAACCTGGTTGAAGACATAAGTGTACGATCTAGTTCTTAGGCTTTGAAATAGTTTGTCTTCTTCTGCTAACATCTTAAGTTAGGATTACTTGTTTGTTTTATTCAGGTCCAAATTTTAATTGTAATATTTACATGTTTCCCTCCCAAAGATGCCTTCAGCAACAGCTGGCAACAGTGCTGTCCAGTCTGCCATTCCAGACCTGGGAAATGGAAGTCATTCTGAGGCCATGAAGCAGATTATTGGTGTGATTGACAAGAAGGTCCGCAATATGGAAAAGAAAAAGGTATCTATAGTTATCATCTTAGAGTAAACTTCGCTTTGGATTAACCTCAAATAGGGTGTAAAGCTTTTATCTGTTTTGTCTGTTGTTGTGGATGCTGGAAAATGTATGCTTTTGTCAATATATAATGACATACAGTAATATATAATTATCAAACATACTGATTTGGGAGAATGCAGGTGTTGGGATGTGTTTTGAAAATCAGAAAAATGTTGGAGTAGGTACTTTAAATTTCAACTGGCTTTATAACAGGTTTCCCCTTCCCCAATGAATCCACTTAATAGACTGTAGCACTAATTATGATATCCAGATTTTCCTCTGTCTTGCTCATAATTTGTTAAGATTGTGTGAGAAATGTCATCAAACTGCCTTAAAATATAAATCCACAGTGGTAATAAACCTAATGATGACATTTTTTAATACGTTTGCTCTTTTTATTTGAATTCAACTTTAATGTCAAATTTCTTGTTTTTCAAAAACCTTCTTGCAGTCCAAACTGGATGACTACCAGGCAAGGAAGAATAAGGGCGAGAGACTAAATCAGGATCAGCTGGTAAGAAAACAAAACTGCTTCTCATTTGGACACAGCTTTGTTTTGTCGCAGGATCAAATGTAAATTCTGTCAAATGCAAGGATTTCCAGTCACTCTAACGCTGTATTTATATTAGGGGTGCAACAATACATGTATCGGTGTTGAATCGTTGATACAGTGCTTTCGGTTTGGTACGGATATGTATCGAACAATACAAAACCTTTCTTGTGACGATGCTGTCTGTGTTGAGTGCTCAGTGGATCTGCGTTCAACTACTCCGCCTAGGCTGCACTGTCGAGCGCAGATCCACTGAGCGCAGCGCAAGCTAGCAAGACAGAAGCTAAGCTCGTTGCAACATGGCAACTGCCTCAACTCTACCTGAAATTGAACCTCCCCCACCCTCATTCAGATCTGGCGTTTGGAACTATTTTGGTTTTAATGTGGAAGCATGACCCTGATGGACAAAAGTAAAACAGTATGTCGGATGTGCCACGCAATGCTCAATTACAGTGGTGGGAACTAGTGCGTTAGCGCAGTTAGCTCGTTATTGTGTTGACGCCATCCAGCCCCACGCACGGGGCGATCCGCGGTAACTCGTTAAGGGAGATTTGCCGCGTTATGGCATTAATGTCATTTTAACGCTGACAGCACTAGTGGGAACACAACAAATATGACTGCACATTTACGCCGACATCATCGTAGTGCAAAGACAAGTGGAAGCAGACAAAAACAACAAGCACGCATGCTACAAACTTTACCCGAGTCATTTAGACAGCCGTTAGCACATGATTCTCCTTATGGGGACCTGATATGTTTAATATGCTGCTGAGAATATAGCCCAGAAGAAGCGTATAGTGTAGCTTTTATTTTTGGAAAGAGCCATTTCTCTGTAATAAACTCTTTTCCAAAGATGAGTGATTCCTCGACCAGAGGGTTTGTTTTTTTTTTTTTTGTTTTTTGTTTTTTGTTTTTTTTTTTTTTGTTTTGTTTCAGCAACATTAAATTTAAAAACTACTTTTGAGTTAAAATATATATTTATAGTTTTAATAAATGACAAATTAAAAAGGCATGAACATTTTTTTGTATCGAGAAAATATCGAACCGTGACACCAAAGTATCGAACCGAACCGTGAATTTTGTGTATCGTTGCACCCCTAATATATATCTCAACAGTCTTGCTTTTCTTCACTCACTCTCTTAATAATGCCCATTATCACAGTATTTGTTCAAGTGCTCTGGTGGAATGAAAGAGCCATTATAAAAGTCTTTAAGTTTAACTTAGAGGGGGAAAAAAGATCTGCAAACCCAGTTGCCAAACTTCTGAAGTATTTTCTTTTTTGACTGGTGACTTTAGACATTGATTGTTTTTTATATCCCAGAGAACACTGAAGGTCAGAGTTATGCTTGGTAGCACTAAATATTGCACAATTAAAAGCAATGATATTTTTAACGTTAAACATTTGCATTTCAAATGATTCAACATTTGAAATGTTTTCTGTGCACTATTTAAACATGGGCTTTAAATTATTTTCAAGTCACTCTATTTTTATTTAGCTTTTACTGTGTCCCAGCTTATTTGCAAACAGCTTTGTGTATGTAACAAACTTATATGAAGTTATGTTTCACATTCAAGTGTTATGAAAGTATTGCATGTTTAGTTGTTACTACCTCCTGCTTTAAATCATTTCCTGTTAAAAACATCTGATTTTCTTTCCGTGTTGTGCATGAAGGAGGCCTTGGCGAAGTATCAAGAGATCAACAACAACTTAGAGTTTGCTCGAGAATTGCAAAAGAGCTTTCTCGCATTGGGTCAGGAGGTGAGTCCTGAGCTATAGGTGTGCTTTTAACTTGCTGATGAAGTCTTAAACACGCATACTAAAAATCAGTATGCATCAATTATTTTTTTATAGATCCAGTGGGATGCAAAGGTTTGGGCAACCTTGTTAATAGTCATTATTTTCCTGTATAAATCGTTGGTTGTTACATTAAAGAATGTCAGTTAAATATATCATATAGGAGACACACACAGTGATATTTGAGAAGAGAAATGAAGTTTATTGGATTTACAGAAATTGTGCAATAATTGTTTAAACAAAATCAGGCAGGTGCATAAATTTGGGCACCACAAAAAAAGAAATGAAATCAATATTTAGTAGAGCCACCTTTTGCAGAAATTACAGCCTCTAAACGCTTCCAGTGGGTTCCAATAAGAGTCTGGATTGTGGTTGGAGGTATTTTAGACCATTCCTCTTTACAAAACATCTCTAGTTCATTCAGGTTTGATGGCTTCCAAGCATGGACAGCTCATGGCGAGTCATATTTTACTGTAGCTAGCAGGTGTTTTCCTTGGAATGCTGTGTTCTTTTTCCTCCATGCATAACGCCTCTTGTTATGCCCAAATAACTACATTTTAGTTTCATCAGTCCACAGCACCTTATTCCAAAATGAAGCTGGCTTGTCCAAATGTGCTTTAGCAAACCTCAAGCAGCTCTGTTTGTGCTGTGGGTGAAGAAAAGGCTTCCTCTGCATCACTCTCGCATACAGCATCTCCTTGTGTAAAGTGCGCCGAATGGTAGAATGATGAACAGTGACTCCATCTGCTGCAAGATGATGTTGTAGGTCTTTGGTGCTGGTCTGTGGGTTGACTATGACTGTTCTCACCATTCGTCGCATTTGTCTATCCGAGATTTTTCTTGGTCTGCCACTTTGAGCCTTAACTTGAACTGAGCCTGTGGTCGTCCATTTTCTCAATATGTTCCTAACTGTGGAAACAGACAGCTTACATCTCTGAGAAGGCTTTCTGTATCCTTCCCCTGAACCATGGTGGTGAACAATCTTTGTCTTCAGGTCATTTGAGAGTTGTTTTGAGATCCCCAAGCTGCTACTCTTCAGAGAAAATTAAAAGAGGAGGGAAACTTACAGTTGACCCCCTTAAATACTCTTTCTCATTATTGGATTCACCTGTGTATGTGGGGTCAGGTTTCACTGAGCTTATCAAGCCAGTTTGAGTTCCAATAATTAGTTCTAAAGGTTTTGGAATCAATAAAATGACAACAGTGTCCAAAGTTATGCACCTGCCTGATTTTGTTTAAACAATTATTGCACACTTGCGATCGTGGCTCAAGAGTTGGCAGTTCGTCTTATAATCGGAAGGTTGCCGTTCGAGCCCCGGCTCCGACAGTCTCGGCCGTTGTGTCCTTGGGCAAGACACTTCACCTGTTGCTTACTGGTGGTGGTCAGAGGGCCCGGTGGCGCCAGTGTCCGGCAGCCTCGCCCCAGGGTGGCTGTGGCTACAATGTAGCTTGCCATCACCAGTGTGTGACTGTGTGGATGACTGAATGTGTAAAGCGCTTTGGGGTCCTTGGGGACAAAGTAAAGCGCTATACAAATACAGGCCATTTACTTTCTGTAAATCCAATAAACTTCATTTCACTGCTCAAATATCACTGTGTGTCTCCTATATGGTATATTTAACTGACATTTATTTTTTATTATAACAACCAACGATTTATACAGGAAAATAATGACTGTTAACAGGGTTGCCCAAACTTTTGCATCCCACTGTATAATTAAAATACCTAATTGCAAAGCTTTTAGACACTTGTTGTGCTCTTTAGTGGCATCTGCAAATCCTTATTCATTCTCTGCCCTAGTAATTTTTTGTAACGTACATTCTTTATTGCCATAAAACAATCAGTTGGCAACACCTGGTGTAATTTATGAAATACTCCCAAATGGCTCACAAAAGCTTAAAGTGCCAGATGGAGTGAACAGGGAAGCGAATAATTGTTTTGACCATGCTCATTGACCTTTTTGATTTTTTTTTTTTTTTCTTTTTTTTTCAAAGTGCAGTGATGTACAGAGTGAACGTAATGGGTGTGTGTTATCTTGTGAAGCTAAATGCATGAAATTGTGCCTGGATGTGTTCAGATTCAAAAGGCAGTCAAGAAATCTGCAAGACGGGAACAGCTGCAGCGAGAAGAGACTGAACAAAGACGATTGAAGAGTGTTTTGGAGCTTCAGTATTTACTCGACCAGCTGGGAGAAGACGGTGTCAGGCAGGACCTTAAACACCCCGATGCCTCTGGTGCGCCTTTGCTCACTGATGCTGAACTCTCATCCCTCGATGAGTTTTACAAATTGGTAGGACCTGAGAGGAACTACGATGTAAGGTACGCGCGTACCTGTGTGCTGTCACTGGTACAGAAGTTACATTTAGAGTTATCAGTGCTTAAATATGTTTTTGGTTTTGTTTTTTAATCCTGCTCTAAAAAAAACTATATACTACTACTACTCTGTGCAATTAATTGCATTTATTTTGTGATTTGCAGGTTGACTCGCCAATATGAAGAAGCATCACTACACCTGTGGGAACTGCTTGAGGGTCGAGACAAGGCTGTAGCAGGGACCACGTGTAAGTATTTTCATGTCTTAATATCGTTCATCACCCATACACATACCTTTTTTTTTTTCTTTCTTTTTTTTTTTAAAGAAACTATTTTTAAACTATATTTAAAGCACTTGTGGAAAATGCCTTAAAATGGAGAGGCTTAACATGTGGCTAGTTGATATTTATTTCATGCCTTCATCTTAAGTGCAGTAAGAAAAAAAATATCTTAAAGAAAATGTTTGGTGTGTGCACCTATCCACACAGGCGGAAACTCACTTGCACTCATTGTTAGTAGTTAGATTGTTCAAGACATCTGATCGGCCCCAGTTTATTGTATCTGTTGTTTCATCCCTTCACACAACATTTGATTCACTCGGTTAATTCTGAGATTGGCTCATACCAGCTGTTGCAGGACTTCTCTTGCAGATTGTACTGACTGTGTAAGAAAACGGAGGCAGACCTTAATCGTCCATTGTGGTTTGTGATAATAGGAAAGTCTGAACAGCTTCGGTGTTCTCTTATTCCAGACAAGTCACTGAAGGAAACCCTGGACAAAGTGCTGCAGAGTGGTTACTTTGACAGAGCGCAAACTCATCAAAATGGGACATGCGAGGAGGAAGAAGAGCAAGAGGAACAGACCGTGGTGGCTGAGTCTAAAGCTGTGGAGCAGCCATCGGAACCTGGTAGCTAACAATTAGCAAATGGTGTGTGTGTGTGTGTGTGTGTGTGTGAGAGAGACCCAGAAAGAAAGCCATCCTCATGTATATTTTTCATTTAATATAGGATTCGCTAGTGAAAAAAATACAGAGCCCGTTAAAGTGGAAACTATAGAGGTGAGATTTGTATTTATGCTGCACAAGAACCCACACAGATCAACTCTTTCCTTAAATTGTTATATCACATTTTAGTGTACTGTCTTCTGTTGCAGTTTGTAAACAGACAGTTCATTCCAGAAACTACATACAGCAGTACAGACAAAGACCAAGTCGAGGAGTGGAGTGTGGAGGCCCAGGTATGCTCTATTACTGAATCATCAGTCCTCGGTGCCTTGAAACCTACTTTCCAATGCCGTGAGTTTGATTCTAATGTGCCTGTCATGTGTCTGTGCTGAATAGATGGTGAATTCACTCCAGCATCAGCCCCCTGTTCAGCTGGCTCCAGAACAAACCATTACTGTGAACCAAGTTTCTCCCACTCCTGATACTGATCCTGTGGTTAGAAAGCAGGCAGTGCAAGACCTCATGGCCCAGATGCAAGGGACATACAACTTCATGCAGGTTAGATGGCCCAAAATGCTGTATATTGTAGTATCCTATGGCTCACAGTGTGTGGTGTGTGTCTCAAATAAGCAATGGCAAGTAGGATGAACTTGCAAAAAGGTTGGCCAAAGATGAGGACTGCATGTCCAGGCAATTTACAACAATCTATGAAGTCGTGCTAGAGGTCATGAGACAAGAACGTACTTGTTGTGACTCAGAAAACGAATCTAGTTGTAATTTCTGATATATGAATGTGAACTTAAAAAAAAAAAAAAAAAAAAAAAAAGTAAAATATCGAAACAGGGAAAAAACCCATTCCCCATTTGGGACAAAAATTCAAAAGAAGTACAATTTAAATGAGATCATGATTATCCCAGGTTTTAGGAAGATGTGCTTACATGGGAGTTGGTACTAAGATCCTTTTAGTCAAGGTTGTTTGTAGTTGAGGTATTTTCCTAATGTGGAGTGAAGGATTATGGGTATGAAACAGACGTGCTCGCTTGCTTATTGGACTGATTGCAAATCTCATCTGTTTACATTTACTCTTGTTTGGTTGTCGTAGGACTCCATGTTGGAGTTTGATGGCCAGGCGCTGGATCCAGCCATTGTGTCTGCGCAGCCAATGAAGCCTGTGCAAGCTGTTGACCTGCAACAGATGGGCGGTGCTCTACGTGAGTGACATTTACTCACAGGTTATACTGAATATGGATGCACTGATTTATTAGTATTGCTCATACTGGCCAATAGACTTTAAAATATAAATATATATACCGTATTTCCCGGACTACAAAGCGCACCTGAATATTAGCCGCACAAGTTAAAATCAGGGGAAAATCCTGTTTTGTACATACATTAGCCGAACCTGACTAAAAGCTGCAGGTGTTTCAATGTTGACTTATCATATGTAAGAGAATATGCACAAAGGGAATTGTCAGGAAAGAGATGGCTGTTTGGAGACACACCCCTTTTTATTAATATTTTGAAAAACAAGTTATGGGTACATATTTGCATAACTTTTTAGGTATGTACAAGTAGCGGTAATTACAAGTACGAAACATGTACTGTGCTTCATAAATGAGTAACAAATGTAGTACATAACAATAACCTACAGCACACCAGAAAAATAGATTCAGACTACCTTTTAGGCTCAGGTGCAGTGACATGGCTTTAACAAGAAGAAAAGTCAGTCATTCACCATCATCTTTCTCTTCTTCCTGCGCACTAAAACCACCAAAGTCCTCTCCTCCAGTGTCGGATACGAACAGGCTCAGGATGGCTTCGTCATCCACTCTCAGCTTCTTTCCTTCGTTGTCACTTTCAAAACCAAACAAATCCTCGTTGTCAGTGTCAGAGTCGAACACCCTCAGAAGGGCCGTGGCGGTGTCCTCCTCTCCATCATGCAGCAGTCCAGCCCTTCAAAATCCGTTGGTGATCATGGATGTTTTCACACTTTTCCACGCTGTCAGATTCCACCGGTGGAGTTGAGCATAACTTGCTTTTCGCAAGTTTATCGCCGCTCGTCATCCACGACTCCCGCTGAACGCGTAGCGCTACTTTGAAGTTTGTTTTTCGCGCTACTTGTACGGCACTATGTTGCCTGGCGGATGGACATGTGACCAATATACCACTCTTGAACCCCGATACTGTGTGTCTGATCACATGCCCTTCCGCCAGGCAACGTAGTGCCGTACAACAGCGGAACAAACAAAACAAATCGTCTTACGATATCACAAAAATCATGGACAATCCATAGAAAAGCCGCACCTGACTAAAAGCCGCAGGGTTCAAAGCTTGTGCAAAAAGTAGCGGCTTATAGCCCGACAATTACGGTGTATATATATTTTAAATAGGATTTCTTTGTTTCCTGGGCACAAATGATCACTTTGCTGTTAGGCCAGAGGTTCAATTAGTAATTAGTGCATGCCTATTAAGTTGTTTGGTCGCTGCTTTCTGATGTGGATATAATTGAAAGTGCATAATTTAGCAGCATGTCTTTTTTTAGGAGTTTGTCTTATTTATTTGTTTTATGTCTTTCTGAACAGTCCACTCAGAGTCCAGACTTCCTCAGACAGCTGCAGTGTCTGGACCACAGGAATCCTCACAAGTAAGTAGGGAGGAGCCCCTGCAGGATATGGGTGGTGAGACTGCTCTTCTGGCTAAGTGGTGCAGCTCATGAATAATTGGAGTTCAGATTGTTTTTGTATTATGAAGAGAGATTTCGAAAGGTCTTCTCCATGGATTGAATGTGATGCTCTCCGACACATCTTTTTTTTGTTGTCTACTGCGTGCGATGGGGAGATATTTGATTCATTTGAATATTATAATAACAGAAAAGGGAACTTTTTAAGCCAAAAGAAAATCATCTCATCTCTTGCACTGACTTCTCCATATTCGTTGTTTCCTTGCCTTCCAAATTCCCTCCTCTTTTACTTACCCAGGCCTCAATGTCTCTGTCATCTGCACCGTCTCCTGCCCCATGTTCTCTGTCCTCTGCCTTCCCTCCTGTCTCCAAACCCACCCTCACTGGAGGCATCAATGTCAACGCAGCACCTTTCCAGTCAGTGCAAGCGGTACGCTTTCTATTGGGTCCATTTAAACGGTGTCACAGTGAGCATGTTTGGACTTGATGCATTCTGTAGGAAACCGTCAGCTTTCATACTTGCACAAGTCATAGGTCAGTATTAGAGATTGGTTGGCATGTTTTATTAGTCACAGTGAAAACTGGTCAGTTATTCGTGCAAGGAGCAACAATTTAAGACTTCCCAAACTACGCAGATCTTTGACCCCAGGCCATCGTCGGGTATTGTGGTTATTTTATTTTGTTATATTGATATGGACAGGAATGGGGGAGGAAAAAATTTGTTTCTCTTTTCAGGTATTTAACATGAATGCACCTGTACCTCCAACTACCGATGGCCAAGCAGACCCCTTGAAGCAGCCTAGCCAGTTCCCTGGTGGCTATGGACAGGGCTTTAGCAGCCAGCCAGAAAATGTGGTCGACCAGCCTGACATCCCACAAGAAAGATTACAGACAGGTGTGCATCTTGTTTTGTACGGAAACCCTAGAGCATGAACACAGTGGTAAAAGATGTATTAGGATATCAAGAGGTTCCCAAGCTTCACTTTGTCACAAAAGAAATATTTTCTGTTGCAACAAAGTTGAAATATGAGTCAGTGAGGATGCCATAAGTAAAAATCACGCAGCCTTCTCAGAATTCAGAAGGTGATTTTGCATTTTAAAAGTAAAAAATCCTTCCATCCTCTTCTGCCCATCCTTATCAGGGAGCCTATCCCAGCCACCATAGGGTGAGAGCAGGGCAGACCCTGGACAGGTCATCAGTCTGATACAGGACTAACACAAAGAGACAGACAACCACTGGCATTTGCATCCACACCTATGTGCAATTTAGAATTTCCAATTAACTAAACCCACTAATACCTTGTCTAAAATTAAAAATGTACTAGAACTTATCCAGCAGTACGTGACGTATATTTTGATGTCGTTTTGTGTCTCTTCTGTCCAGTTGTTAATGCATTCCAGCCCCAGGACCAGATTATGTCCTCAACGCCAGGACATGAAGATCCCTCTGTAGGTGCAGGGTTTGGGCAGTCTGGTCAGTCCTTCTACAGCAGCAGAGCTGTGCCAAGAGGTGGACCCAGGAACGCTCGTGGCGTTATGAATGGATATCGGGGCTCCTCGAATGGATTTAGAGGTAAAAGCATCCAATGTTGTTTCACAGATTTACAATAATTATATTGTGATTTATTTTGATTAGGAGTAAATATGCATCACCTGTTGAACTAATGTCTTTCTGTCGTCAGGTGGATATGAAGGCTACCGTCCACCGTTCTCAAACGCTCCCAGCAGTGGATACGGTCAAACTCCGTTCAACACATCTCGGGACTATTCCAGCAATACCTATCAGCGGGTAAGAGTTAATGCATTAATTTAAGTCATTGCATTGAATTTACATCAGTCTTTTTTATAACCAAGCGTAACTATAAATACAAAACATGCACTTATGAAGCCTTACTATCTCTTTTAAGGAGGGATATCAGCAAGGCTACAAACGTGGAGCAGCCCAAGGACCTCGTGGTTTGTCCCGAGGTAATGTGCAGGCAATGCGATCCTAAAGGATCCCGGGGACCGTCGAATTACGCCACGTTGAACATTCAGGATTTTTTGAATGTGTTTGCCCCAGCTCACTTTTATAACAATGTTTTGTTTCTCATCGGTAATCTTATTTTTTTAACTCCTGGCCTACTTATCAGTCAGCCTGCTTCGGTCTGTCTAGATCTTTTTGATGTTTTGTCACAAAAATGCTGAAATTAACTACATGTAGGATTATCAGCAAGTACGTGTGATGGAAAAACAACAAAAAGATATTCCTGTAAACTTGAAAGATTTCATTAATTTATTTTTTGTACAAAATAAATGCAAAAAATACCCCGTCACTGTCTATTTGATTCCATGAGTGCTGTAAGCCACTTGTTACTCCCTTTATAATTTTCATCAAAACGTTTAATTTTCTTGTTTGTTTGTTTTTTTTTTAACTCCTGTGTCCCTGCCTGCACCTCTTTGTACACTGTTATTGATTGAGACTGTTTCAATAAAGTTGTGCCCTATTACCTTCTGTTGCTGAAGCTGTTTGTTTTCTGACATTTTCATTCTGTGTGGTCTTGCATGTGAGTAGTTTAACTTAATACAATCCAATGTAGAATTCAGTCTACTTCAGAGCAGCCTTCAGCTATGACAATAACAGCTATGGAAACAGCCCATCCTTTTTATTACATTGCATCTGTTCATGGTTTCACTGGAGGTAAATGTCCCACAGGAAAGGCATCGCTCAAACATTAGCAGTGAAATCTGTTTGACAACCTGAACCACTTTATTTTAAGTGAGGTGTGCAATTTTGTCAAATGACCTTTGGATCCAGCAGCAAGAAATCAAACACCAGCTTTACATTTTGTGCAAAATATAATGCATGGCACACGGGAAACGACTGACAAAGCAAATAAAGACGGTTTCTTAAATTTTGTGTAAGGTAAAACCAAAAAGCAGAGATCTCACAGACTGAAAATTTAGGTCTTCAGTGAGAAGCGGCAGCAACTCCCAAATATCTCATTATTCTCCCCGAATTGAAGAAGCAAATTTACATTAAACAAAAGCATACAGGCTAACACAGCATGTAACACCAAACCAGCATTTTGCCAAATATGCTAATATGTTCTCTTTCATGTAAAAGTCATAAATACCTCAAAATGAACAGAGAAACAAAATTCAAGGTTTTCATTGCCTTACTTTGACAGACGGTTTCAGCAAAATACTAGATGGTTAGGTAAAAGTAAACCTTAAATAAACAATATCAAAACTGTTTCATCAGAATCACGTAGCAATACATGTGTATGGACCATGAGTTCATTATACTATTTAACAAAAGCACTATTTAAGAGCTTTTACTGTTCAGTACAGTAAATTAACTGTACACATAAAGAAAAAAATGTGTTATAGTAGGAAAATAGTAAACTGGTAGTTTGAGGGGAAGCAAAGGGAGCATTTGAAAAAAAGACAGCGACCTGGCTTCATAAGGTGTTGAAGGTTAAAGGATTGTAAATGTCAGGTCACAGTGATAGCTGCAGATCTGACAGCACCTTGTAGATCATTACACAACACAGCGGCTGCTTGTATCAATTCCTTAGTTTTTTTTAGTGCGATGTCTGGGGATGGTGTGAAAATGATGTAAGCTTGTTGCATTTGCTACCGTAGATTTTTTTTTTTTTGCCAATTTAGTGTCATAATTAAATAAAACAAACATCTTGCAGTTAACTCTTGAAGTATGTTTTCATAAGGTCCATCATGATTCATGCATGTCTTTTATTTTGCAGGTTTTTTTGGAGTATATTGATAGTAATTTAAAAAAATCTAAATCTCAAAGGCTGTAATTAAAATGAGTATTTTTACACCTTATCTTCTTAAACAGCTGCACTGTACATATCCAGAAGGCTCTTGGGTCAGGATGTTTAGCAAGCAGCAAGTCATTTTGAGAGGAAACAAACAACCGGTCTGAAAGCTCACAAAATATTATTTATATGATTCTATAAAAAAAAACACCCTCAATGTAAGCAAACACAACTGTGGTAAAATCTATGTATGCACATATCAGGATCCAAACCCATGTAGGTCATTTCACTGTGTGATTTAATTATGTAATGAAGGGATTACTGTCACCAAGACTGAAATCTGGGGTAACGGATTCCCTTTGAGTGGTTGTTCTTCTCAAATGCACTTCAAACCACTAATGCTGGTCAGGGTGGTTAAAGAGGTCCTTATACTCTGATGGGACTGCTCCTCAGCACTTACGAGTGCAGGTGCTGAAAAAGTCTGATTGTAAAGTTTTGTGCACATTATTATGGCAGCTGATTCTGGCTTTGCACAACTTCTTGATGACCAGGTGGTATATTATCATGTGTTTGAGGGAGACCTTGCTGGGCCTGGTTTTGATTTTCTTGTCCATGGTGTTCCTGTGGTATATCCTGAGGAGCTTGGGGTGCAGAGTCATGACCTTGGGGTGCAGGGTCATGACCTTGGGGTGCAGGGTCATGTCCTTCGGGTACAGGGTGATGTCCTTGGGGTGCAGAGTCATGTCCTTGTTGTTGGGCCTCATGCAGTTGGCTGTCAACTGCAGGGATTTCTGGGACGGCGTTCCCTTCAATTGTAACAAAGAGAACAATTTTATATTCTCAGAGGTTAGACCTTTAAAATCAAACCACTATCAAAATAAAAGTAGGAGAAAAACAAAATCAACACTCACCGAGAACCTCTGGAGGAGGGTCTACTTTCTGTGACTTGAGACGTTCCATATGCTCAACTGCCTGTAGAGTTTTAGTACATTAGAATTCATTTACTACATGTGGACAGACAATTTGATTGCTTAAAATACAATATAAGCACAGCTGAATCAATTGGTAAAATGTGAAGGTTAGGATGTGGGCAGATTGATGCACTGACTGTAAATCTACAGAAGCAACCCTTTTTCCATTAGTAGTGTACTATTCCTTACCTGTTGTAGCTCCATTTTCTGTGCATTAAGCTGCTCCTGTTGTCTTTCCAGCTCATCTCTCTGTTTCTGGAGGTCAAAAGCCTTCTGGTTGAGATCTTGCTCTTGCTGAGCAAGATGCTCCTCAAACTCCCTCATCTCGTCATCGGTATAAGCCTGGTTCTGCTCCAAGGTCTGAAGAACACAGAGCAGGTAGGAAGCCATTTTTTACAGTCCTGCTTTGTTTAACCAAATGTTTCTGTATTAAATAACTCATAAAAGCTGTTATCATGATAAAGTGTCATCTAATGTTTCTCACCTCCCAGCTATCTGGCTCCAAGAATTCTTTCTTCTTAGTAGCAACAAGGAACTCATCCAGAGAGACCAGCCTGTCTTTATTTGAATCCACCTGTGACACAGACAAGAGCAGAAAGGCTTTGAACACTAGTTGTATATTTTCTTATTCACTGAAAGGACTAAGGCAGATAAAACACAGTGGCGCCTGTTTAACACAAGATGCAAACCCAGCTGAGACCGAGAATGAGCTTTAGGTGTCTTTTCTATTTTGTTTCTGTAGTCACTAAAGTCAGTCATGTGACTTTAGTCACAGGCTTTGAATTATGGAGACTAACTGTCCACACGCATAAAGTTTTTGTGCTTCCAACCTTTTAACAAACTGATGAGCTGCATTAAAGGTAGTAGAGGACTGCGATTGTGAATATTACTACATTAGAATTAATGATGCTAAATATTACCCTATGTACCGTAATTGTCGGGCTATAAGCCGCTACTTTTTGCACAAGCTTTGAACCCTGCGGCTTTTAGTCAGGTGCGGCTTTTCTATGGATTTTCCATGATTTTTGTGATATCGTAAGACGATTTGTTTTGTTTGTTCCGCTGTTGTACGGCACTACGTTGCCTGGCGGAAGGATCGGGGTTCAAGAGTGGTATGTTAGTCACATGTCCGTCCGCCAGGCAACGTAGTGCCGTACGAAGTAGCGCGAAAAACAAACTTCAAAGTAGCGCTACGCATTCAGCGGGAGGCGTGGATGACGAGCGGCGATAAACTTGCGAAAAGCAAGTTATGCCCAACTCCACCGGTGGATTCTGACAGCGTGGAAAAGTGCGAAAACATCCACGATCACCAACGGATTTTGAAGGGCTGGACTGCTGCATGATGGAGAGGAGGACACCGCCACGGCCCTTCTGAGGGTGTTCGACTCTGACACTGACAACGAGGATTTCTTTGGTTTTGAAAGTGACAACGAAGGAGAGAAGAAGAGTGGATGACGAAGCCATCCTGAGCCTGTTTGTATCCGACATTGGAGAAGAGGACTTTGGTGGTTTTAGAGCGCAGGAAGAAGAGAAAGATGGTGAATGACTGACTTTTCTTCTTGTTAAAGCCGTGTCACTGCACCTGAGCCTAAAAGGTAGTCTGAATCTATTTTTCTGGTGTGCTGTAGGTTACTGTTATGTACTACATGTGCAAATATGTACCCATAACTTGTTTTTCAAAATATTAATAAAAGGGGTGTGTCTCCAAACAGCCATCTCTTTCCTGACAATTCCCTTTGTGCATATTCTCTTACATATGATAAGTCAACATTGAAACACCTGCGGCTTTTAGTCAGGTGCGGCTAATGTATGTACAAAACAGGGTTTTCCCCTGATTTTAGCTTGTGCGGCTAATATTCAGGTGCGCTTTGTAGTCCGGGAAATACGGTATATTTCACACACAGAACAATTTTGGCCCAACTAATCCAGGATCGGCTTTTTCACCTGCATAGTTTCAGGAAAACAGGTTGCTGAGTGCAGCTTGTTGTACCTCATTCATAACATGCTCTCTCATACGTAGCCTCTCTTCCTCCATCTCCACCATGTCGTCCTCCTCGTTGGTGGGGTCATAAATCTTTTCCAGCTGAAATCACAGAGGCCCACAGTCAGTACAAAGACCTACTCTGAAATATTTACACATTTTCAGAAGCCACAGCTTTACCTCTTTGGTGAACAATGCCTCCAACTCCTGTTCATCAAAGAAGCCATCTCCATTTGTATCTGTATTATTGAAAAAGAGAAAAGAAGGCGAATGTGCCGTGTTCTAGTACTGTATGTTTTACAGAGCAAATTATGTATGTTAGTAAATGATAGTACAGGTCTTACCATGCAGGTTGAAGAATGTCTTAGGATCAAAATCTTCAGGATCTAAGCCATCAGCTTCCTCCCAGACCTCCTTCAGCTGATTCTGACTTCCCTGCATCATTGAAGTAAAAACACATTTGATTTCCAGATTGAGGTAAAATGAATATTACAATCTGGACAAAAAAAAACAACAACAACAACAAAATATATCATTTATTTTTCTCTGTGCACCTTCGTCACTTACCGGGTGGTTGACTTTAGGGTGGTCGGCGTGCTTCTTCTTCATCTCCTCATAGTGTTCCTCCTCTTTCTTCCTCTCGTCATCATCCAGTGTTTTCAGGTGTTCTCGTCTGTCGTGCTCTTTCATCATTTCGTACCTCTTGAACTCCTCGTGTCTCTCTTTGTCATAGTTCTCCAGATCTTTAGTGGCCTGATGACAAATAGAAAACAGAAATTGTTCAACAGTAATAACCACACAAGATTATACCCAGCAAACAATAATGCATCAGCTGGAAATGTCACTTAGACACAGTCGAAGTCAAAACAAGAGATACTATTCAGAACATCAGACTACTTCCAGACTGTCAGACCCTCACAGTAGTAGTAAACGGGATTTTTCAGGTCTATGCCTGCACGTTTCTATACATCAGCACACTTCTGGAAACCATTGTGAAAAGCCTTTTTGTCTTAACATCATCTGAGACACAGATACAAGACTAAACGCATTGCTGTTTTTAAAAACAATAATGAAAAGAAGGTCAAATAAAAATAATACATCTGTCCTCTACACCTCAGTACTCAGTACTACCCTTTCCTTTCTAGTTGCTGGTAATTATAGTCATTCACCAACTGTGAAGCTTTCACCACCTACAGGCCAATTTTGGTGTATGAATTAAGCATCTGCATAGGTTCCTGTTTTTTCTCTTTCTCTCTACTGCAGGACTCCACTGTGCAAAGGCACAAATAGTTTCAAGATGCTATACTTTTCATTAAGTACGAAGTAGCATCGAGCAACAACATTTACCGATCTGATCAGCCGATCCAGATCTTCCACTTCAAACGTGTGCGGGTTCATGTGGTTCAAGTATTCAAACTGTTTCAGCAGCGCTTGATGGTCCACTGCTATGTCTGTCCAGGGAGAAATTCAAATATATTACACATATTAAAACATATGAATACATAAAATAGAACTTTCTTTTATTTACCTCTAAAATAATCAACTTAAAGTTGATTTAGAGCCTGATACTTTAAACAGAATTCAAAATGAAATTATTTTTGTTTTGCACAACTTACCATTTCCTCCTTCAAGGTCCTGCTTGGCCTTAATCAGGGTCCGGAGTCGGTTTACCTCTTGCCTTTTTAACTCATCTAGTTTTGTTCTGACATGATGGCTGACAAAGTCTAGCTCTTTGGCCAGCTTACCTTGCTGCAACATAAATAAATTGTAGCAAATTAAGCGATTAAAACAATTCTGGAACATACACTACACTTTTACAGCGAAGCATAATGTACTTTTGCTTACACTGGGTTAAACTTTGCAGGAAGCTGTGCATGTACACGAAACGAGTATATTATAGTGACTATTGTCTTATAAGGAGCTGGTTGAAATGTTGTGCCACTGCAGTAAGACCAAACCAACAGAAAGCGGGGTACCTTAATATCTTCCATGTCTGTATTGTGGAGCTTTTCCCTGAAATGCTGATCCTTCTCTAGAAAATCAATGACTTCTCTGAGGTAGCGGTCATAGTGGAGTCCAGTGTCCTAAAAGTACAGTAAATAAAATGTAAAAACGCCAATAACATGTTACATTGGGTAATCAAATCCTATTTTAAACATTTCTGATATAGATCTATATTTATATATACAGTACAGCATCTCTATCTGTATACGGGTGACAAATTAAAGAAAAATCCAACCAAAAGTGTCTGAGCAAGTACAGAAAACACCACCACATGACAAATACAAACTGGGTTGCCGCTTTCTGTAAAGATCATATACTTAATATCTAAAAAAGAGCATTCCTGTGCAATCAACACTGAAACTATATTGTACTTGTTTAACCTCTGTATGACAGTATTTACCCCTTCCAGAGGCACAAATGAGTACACAGATAACAGTATTTGGGCACTAAACAATCTATAGCATCTGAAACTATTGTACTGAGAAATAAATTGGTTTGTGAGATCACAAGTTTTAAAGTTTTGAATAAGAGAAAGAGGCCATTTTTCCAATAAACTTAGCAGGGCGTACTTACTACAGTGTACCACCTATGAAATAGCTAATAAATAAACATTAATAAATCGTTTATTCTGTGAAATTATGTAATCCAATCCCACAAAGATTCTTGAAGCCGCTCATCTCTATACACATTGTTTTAAGTAAAAAAAAAAGGAAACAAATATTTTTATAATAAAAAAATCGTCTTATCCTAAAAATAATGACCAAAATTGTGAGTTTTATGCCTGCCTTAAATACTGTTAAAACGAATAGATAATGAAAGCCAAATAAACACAATTATCTCTCTGTACCACTGCTGAAAAAGGGTCGTTATTTGATACGACATGTATTATGGTTTGTGGTGAATTTTCAGCGTGCAGTGTAAATATTATGTCTTCTTCCTTACCACACTGGCTGGAGGCTCTTCAGGCTTTTTCTCTGGTTCTTTGACTTTCGTCTTGTCGATGCTGATGGGCACAGCCTCCAAACACAACAGCTGGACAAGCAGCAACAGCAGCCAGCCGGCGAGAAAGGCCCGGCTCCCCCACATCTACAAACGAGAACAATCACTATAGTGCCGGCTGAGGTGACGTGTTTTAGATTTTACAATATCTGGAAATATACATTCTTGAGTTTCTAAGTGCGTAAGCATCATCGTGTACCCAGCTTCCTCATTTTTGATCTTCCTCGAACAGCCCATCTAGTCTCCACACACTGCAAATTATTGGCTAATAATAATAACCAGAGGAAGCTGTTGGTGTTAGCCTTTAGCACCGTCACTGACAGATTTAGCGCTTCGGTGCCAAGCATGGACAAATGAGACTCTCATGTAACGTTACACCGTGAGCCTGAGCAGAAGAGCTTATACAGCATTTCCCCCACGCTCAGCGTGGATTTTAAAGCTTTACTAAAGAGCCCCATAGACAGATATGTTGCAAGTATACTCACTTTATTATGAACACAGGACCTCATCTACTCTACCTTCCACCCGTCGCTTCCTCTCAGCTGGAGAGGTGTCAGCAGCTTCCACCAGCCCGCTGGACAGAGTAGCTCGTGTGGTGGTTAACCTGATTGGTCAGTTGGGCGGTCTGTCAAACACACTAGCATGTTGCGTTGCACTGAATCGTACGTGGCGATATGACAGCAGAGCAGGTGGGCGGGTCTTTTGGTTTGTCATGTACTGCACCGCACGGAACGAAAATGAGACGGAAAATTAACGCTGGGGGTGGATGAAACCCGTGATGCTGAATGACTAATTTATTTATTTAAAACACACAGTTGGATTTTTTTCTTCTTCTTCAAAGTATAACGATTTTAATTTAAATTTTCTAATTATTTGCCCCTTTTCAGTTTTTCATTTTTGTTTTCAACTTAGCCGCCATTGTTGGAGTTTTGCGAGATCTGTATTGTGAGCGCTCGCAAAAGTATTGCGAGATCTCGCAAAACTCCAACAATGGCGGCAGCTACTTAGTTGTAATATTACTCTTTCTGGGTCACAAAATACACTTTTAAGATATTTTGAGGCGTGAATGTAGTTGTGTAAACGTCAGATACCTGCTCGATTTACAAGACATCACATATTTGTAAAAGAGCTCCGACGTTTTTGGAGATCTGACACCCACTAGCTCGAAGCTAACGGGAGGTCGAGACCTACTACAGCCGGGAGGAACACCGCTTTCCCGGCACATCGTGCCTCGACCTCCCGGTCGGCTTCGAGCTGGCGGCCTCCGAAGAATGCGGCTAAAACTTTTGCGAGATCTCGCAATACTTTTGCGAGCGCTCGCAATACTTTTGCGAGCGCTCGCAATACTTTTGCGAGATCTCGCAAAAGTCCATCTTAATTTTTTTTTTCCTCCCTAATTTTTTTTTTTCCTCCCTAATTTTTTTTTTCCTCCCTAATTTTTTTTTCTCCCATGTCCCCTGGGGGGCTCCGTAGTTTTTGTTTATTTAATACAATACACGAACATTTTTCATTCATTTGTCAGAATATGTTGCAGATTATAAAAACACCGTTTGTGAAGGCGCTTGACATCCCAGTCTTAAAGATACAGAACTGTGCAAACACTTCAGCGACCCCTCATTTTTTAAATATTTTGCTAGGAAGATGGGAAATATGCGCAGTGATTTATTGAAGCACACATTTAAACATACATTAAGATGCAGTATAAAAGGCAAAAACAAAGTTCTAACAAGATGGAAAGTGAATATTTATTATGACCACCTTTATTCTACAACAATGAACTTTCTTAGGCAAGCTTTCTTGCAGTTTCTCGAAGTAGTATATAGGACTCTCAATGCTCTTCTTTTGATGTTGGCTGCCTTTTGTTTGGTACGATCCTGTGGTATCGCAAGAAATTAGTAGGTTATATAAATATATGAGTATGCATAATAGTTATTATCCATAGATACCTACATCCTAAGTTCCTGTTATTCTTCTGAAAGAAACAGAATGAGTGTGTTGTTACAATGGTAATGCCAGGAGAGGCAGTATTAGTTCTGTGTTACATTAATGTGTAAGGAAGTGGAAGAAGAGTGTGTCCTGTAGGAGGCAGTAGAAAATGGATACTGATGTTCTGTACATGCCCTGAAAGAAAGGTTCAGTAAACCAGTGCAACGATACTTTATTGTAAGTCTCAGTTATTGTATTTTTTATTTTTTGAAGATGCAAAAGATCCCATTCATAATTCCATCAGTTTTGATATTAATTCCACTGTTTGAAATGCAGCCCCCAAACATGAGAGAGCCTCCACTGCATTTTATAGATAAACCATCTGAAAAATGGTCAGGTACAAGGCCTGAAAATGAGTAAAGGACCATCCAGTGTTCAAAGAAAAACTTCAAAGACCTTCAGAAAGTCTTTTATTATACCTTAAAATAAAAAGTGCAAATAGAGTACTTGAATAAATGTATAGCTAACCAATTCCAATGTTGGGACTTCACCAGCAGCTTTAAGCATTTAATACTTTCTTCAGTCAGTGTTTGCTTTACTTCCTGTGGAAAAAAAATCCCCCTAAGTGCAGTTCTGCCTCAGCTTTTTCTGAGCTCAGGAAGCAGCAGTCTGTGATTAATGGGACCAAGTTCACCTCTTAACCCCGGTCCTGTTCACTGGCCTCATGGGAAGATCTTACATGAAACTTTTTTGTGTGTGTGTATGTGTGCTTATACAAGCTCAAACTGTACTCATCATCTTAGAGGCTGATTAGCCATGAATAAATGACTGCTACTCATTTTCTTTTGTGTGTCTTGCCTTTGTTCAGTGTGTCTGTAAAGATTTGATCATTTTTTTTGTAACTGTAACTGTTCATTATAGAGCCACAACACTTTACAGGTGTGTAGCTGGGATATAAATGAAGGTCATGTTTTAAATATTGGGGCGAAAAGAAAAGGGTGCACAGTCGTTTAATCTATGTGTAACTGGTGTTATAATAATATTTTCCATAGTGGATGTGAAATTCACAGCTACTGCAGTCCCACCGCAAATCTGTAGCAAATCTCAAACTTAGTCCTGATTGGTGTAGATTCAGCCATCTGTATCGAAAGACCATAACGCCAGAAGAGGGCGCTGTTGCTATGTGCTGGCTGCGTCGATTATTACCATCATTTTGACTTTTGTAAAAGTACTGAGTGTTTTGCTTAACTGGTCAAATATACTTAAAGGCAAATGACACTAACATCAGCCATGAAATTGTGCACCTTGTTAGCATCGATCCCTGCTGCTGTGGTTTAATTACCTACGAATCAGCATATATGAAAACCTATTTACAAAGGAATTATTTAAACGCTGTTCTGCTTTTTCATGCTACATCTTCAACAGCTGATTGGACCAGGGCTGAAAGAAGACTTAGAGCTGCTGCCTGCAAGTTGTATAACCATTAGCTTTCTACTGGAATTATGGATGACAGAATAAAAATGCAATGAAGACTTTGAAGCTTTGGCAGGTCCAGCAAGACAATGAATCAAATTTCTATCTGGATAAGTGAGGTTATGACTAAATATAACATCCCTGCTCTTTAGATGACAGTGTAATAGTTCACTGAGTTGGAAGGCAATTATTCAATGTCATAGATCATAACTGGAATTGATAGTGAAAGAACACTAGAGTGGATGGGAAGATCAGCATTTCTTTTTAATCAGCCACTATATCA
Organism: Maylandia zebra; assembly: GCF_041146795.1. Taxonomy (NCBI): domain Eukaryota; kingdom Metazoa; phylum Chordata; class Actinopteri; order Cichliformes; family Cichlidae; genus Maylandia; species Maylandia zebra. The sequence goes on along the minus strand of NC_135167.1, from coordinate 21,575,904 downwards.
TAAAATGTGCTGCATAATGAAAAGAAGGCTACTGTCTAAATATTACCCTACAGAGAGTGTTAATAATGTAGGAACCTGTACACACTCATTTATATACCTTACTCTGCTGACATGAAGGTGTATTTTAAAAAAAGCATTTCTGAAAAGAGGCTATTGATTTCCTATAAGGGCTTCTGCCAACTAGATTAAGATCCAAATGATTCCTTACTGAAGAGCTGGAAGTCAGAACAAGAGAATCTTTATTTCATTTTCAGCTCAGCACCTTTAGCGAGCATAAGTAAGTGATTCAGCGGGAGGAGGCTCTCTGAGGAGAAGACAATAACATTGAGTCACCTTGCTGCATTGTGAGCCTCTGGCAGGCAAGAGGCAGGATTCAGCAGCAGTAGCAGCAGAGAACATACTGCAGAGCTGCGCTGGCCTGCGCAGCAACTAAGTGTGTATTTGTTTGTGTAAATTAGCATGTATAGATGGATGTCTACATAGTGGGGATGATAATAAATCATAGCAAGGTCAAATAACAGCAATTGAGTTTGGCTACGAGATGATTACGCTGCAGTGCGTATGGTGTTTCAGCACTCTGTACCTGATTGTGCAGACTGGTTGAGGAATACACAACAAGTTGAATCAAATGATGCCAAGTGTAAATGTAATGTTTGGTGGTATTGATGATTAATTTAGACACTGTTCTATTTAATTCTGTTGCTTGTGTCTGCCTGACCTTTGTACAGTACAGAGGAAAAGCTCCAAAATGCATCACATTTTTAGCTGCAGTGAGCTGTAACAGGGTAGTGATGTTATAATATCGTAACAGCTATAATAGTACATTTCAACATTCACACATTTTGTTTGTTTCTTTAAGAAAAAATCAAGCTGGTCATGAAAAATCTCTGATAAATCTGCCTATGTATGGCACTACAGCACTGTGCAAAAGTCCCTACATTTCTTTATATTTTGAGGGAGCTAGCCTTTCTTGTACTTTTTTTTAAAGTGGTCTTGAGCAATCATTTCAATTTTTTTCTTTGGACTTTATTGGCTTTTAAACTCATTTTCAGTCCTTGTACCTGACCATTTTCAGAGGAATGTTTATTTTATCTGTTAAGCACATTAAAACCGACCTATGAATGACCTATAGCCAACTTTAAATTGTATCTTTAGGCACTTTGTTACTAGCAGTAGAAGGATGGTTGTCAATACGCCATTCTTAAGGAAGGGAAACAGAGAGAAAAGGCTGAGGTATGCCAAATTAAACAAAAACTGGGCTAAACATCAGTGGCAACATGTCTTATGGAGTAATGAATCAAAATTTGAAATGGTTCAAATCCTCATCAATACGTATGGATGAGGTTAGCATGGAGGTCGAGCAGTGACTATCCACAGCCATTTTTAAAAGACAGTGGAGGTGCTGCACCTATTTTTTCATTTTGGTAGCAAAATATAAAAAAATGAGGAGGCTCATGAGTCTAAGTGTACATTTGTGAAAAATACTAATACCAATTCTTTTACTGAAATGGTTCCCTGGAAGTAGATCTTATTTAGTTAATAATTAGATTATTACATGTCATATATGATCAGAAATCCTACAGGTTAGAAATAGTTTATGACCCAATTTTGTTTTACTTTTCTTTCATGTAGGTAAGAATTTGGGAGATTTTCAGTTAAACAGCTTCTGCACGGCTGATAAAGGCAAAGCTTTTGAGAAAATTTTATCCTCCACTATCTTTAAAAAGCTGTGCCTTGAACCACCGGGGAAGAACAAAACATCCCCGAAGTGAGTCAGAACCAGTTAAAGCACATGGTATTACACAATGAGGGTCATAATAGTGATGATTCATTAGTATAAGAGAGCTTGGGATGATAAGATGAAACCGTGCTGCTTGTCTTGTTGTCTTTTGGTCAGCAAAATAGCCCCTGTGCCAACACCACTGTGACTTTGAACATTGCCTGCCCAGTGAAAATTTATGAGCAGCGGCGGTAAATTGGGCAGGTCTGTTTGATGCAGTGTAAGCATTATTGTAATGTGTCATGGTCAGAAAGGCTTTCTGTCCTTAAAGCTTGGCTGCAGTGCCAGTGAAGGTGATGCGAGGCTGACAAACATCACCTAAAGCTTCCAGTACAATTAATGCAGGGACTTAGATTCAACCTGACCTGCGGACGTTCTCAGCACACATTTATATCCTCACGTTTCACTACTCCAGTCCTCTGTTTTCCTTTGGAAGACAAATATCAAAATATAAGCATTTATCTGTGCTTACTCCTATATCACTTTGTGTAGTTTTTATGTGGTACTTCCAGGATCATTCTTTCATAAAAGGGAAAAGACAGTTTCTATAAAATTTCAGCAGAACTCATTTGATTGTCTGCTTGTTCTCCTCTATTAATGAAAAGGACGTTTTTTTGGCAGGAAACCTGAATCAATAGACAACTTTATCTACATTTGTATTATTTTTATCGTTCATTGTAAAGATTGTTTTAAGAAAATTTAAAAAAGAGGGGTTATTGCGATGTTTATTTATATGAAATTTCTATTAGTCTAAACTGGTGATGTTGGTCCAGCTTTTATTAAAACAGCCTTACAGAAGACTCATGGCATTTTCAAACTGATATTTACTTCATGACTCACGTGCTGGACAGTTTTTTAAGCCCCAGAGCACCTAGCCCTGAAAATCTTTTATTTATTTATTTTTGCATTTTTCCCAAACTATTAATAATCTAGGTGGGATTGATGGTGGGAAAAATATTATTGCTTGGCCACCTGTTAGTAATGAATGGTCAGATGAACAATAACTTGTTGTCCCAGCTGTCTCTGTAACGCAGCACATCCTTATTGAAGTGCGTCGGCTACACTGTGTGTCAAACTAAAGAGCTTTATGGAGGCTAGCCTGGCTAACTCATTCCCTAGCCTGTCTTCTGATAGAACGATATGCTAGAATTGCCTGGTAACAACTAAAATCAATATTGTAGGGTAAAATAGGATTATTTAAATCTAGTTTGTTGTAGCTCAGTCAGTGTGATCAGTAAACATGCCCCGTCTTGTGGCCACCCAACAATATCTCACAACTTAAACTCATTCCCACTCCTTATTAACTCGTGGCCTCGGGTTATTGATACTGTGCCTGTAAGCTGATAACTGCTGGCCATGCAAAAATATCTCATGGCCACCGACCGATACTTTTATCACCTATGTCACAAAAGCAGCTCTATATCAAAAAAGCAGATTAGAAACTGTTTAGGGATACTTCCCCCCTTCAGACAGCACATGCATTTGTGTTCTACACAGAGCAAAACTCATTTAGAAAAGGAAAACCCATACTTCAGTAACACTCTGTGATGAACGCTTTTTTTTAACTGCAAAAATTTTAATTATAAGTTCATAAAAACATCAAATGTTTTGTGGTAAACATAATTATCCATGCCCCAACACACATGTAAACTCAGTCAGCAGCTGCAGTTTCTCTTGTGGCACTGTGCACGTGCACAGGCAGAGCAGATATACTAGAAAAGGGAAAGGCGTAGGAAGTTATTAGGGACTTCTTTTTCCAGTCTGCAAACTAAGTAAGTTGTTGGATTGTTGCTAATTTGCCACGATCGTCTAGGTCGTGCTGGCTGTCCATGCTGTTTTTAGTAGTCTGACATCAGGCAGAATTGTCAACTCCTTACACTTTAATCTGGACTAAGCAAACAAAAAGGAGGATAGGAGAGTCAATCATACTTGGATATGTGTTGACAATGCAGAGATAATATTAAATTTAAAAAATTGAGAATAATTATCTGAAAATAACAGAAGGAATGCCCAAAAACCTCACTTCTGTTATCTGCTGTCTGATTTTTGTGTTATCCTTTATATCAGGGGTGGGCAATTGATTTTCCCAAGGGGTCACACAGGAAACTGGGACTGTTATGGAGGGCCATGCCAACAAGCTGAACTCAATTCAGCCATCCACTCATCCATCCATCTTCTACCACTTATCCGACTTATAGGGGCTGCAATAAGAAGAGATAAGATAATGTAAAGGTGGATTTAGAAAAGTTAAAACATAATAAAACACAGACAATATAAAAGCAAAGATGTAATTAAAAACAAAACAAATGTCCACATTGATTTTATTCCTTTATATGCTTATCGGTGTGGCCCTCCACAACAGTCCCAGTTTCTCATTTGGCCCATTGGGAAAATTCATTGCACACCCCTGATATAAAGGATAACACAGTAATACTTAATTAACTAAACCATAAAAAGTGGTGCGTAAAAATAAAGAGTAAATGGAAGATGACGGGGAACACAGAGCCCCCTCCACCAATATTCAGATGAAACCCTTTGCACCCATGTTTCTCTCATTGCATTTCTCTAAAACAAAGATCAGTTAAGCAGGATGATTTGTTTCAGCTTTATTTAACATATACCCACAATTCTTTGAAAGCGTGCACGTTTTGCTTTCATGTGTGAATTATAGTACAACTACTTTCACAACTAGGCCACCCAAAAACTGAAATCATTTCAATCACCAGCCTTGAAAAGTCTCCATTCCCCAGCGCCAAAGCTTTTATCCGGTTCATTTCTAGCTCACGCACTATTTTGTGCTTGCACTTCTTTGGTTAGGCTTTATTAGTTTATTAATTTCTTATGCAAGGATCGGCTGTGTTTTTAATCATTTGCCAGACCGCTACTTATGAGGACCCGGTTGCTCAACAAAAGAGTCTCGCAGGGGAGGTCGTCTGTTGCTCTGTTTGGTATTCGTCCCCTTTAAAAACTATGCAGCCCTAGCGGCGGTATTATGTGGGCTCCCTGGAAAAAGTCTGCGGAGAGGGAAAGGGGGGACGAGCCGAGCTGGAGTCGAGAGATCATGGCGGCACCTCTCGGACGGGACACCCTACCTGACTACTGGTCTTATGGAGTTTGTCGAGATGGTCGAGTCTTCTTCATTAGGTGAGGCGTTTTACTTGTTCTGCTCTGAGTACTTTACGAGGCGGTGTGAAGGGATTTTTTCTCTCCCTCTCGTTGTTTTATTAGCATTCAGTAACAGGTGTCTTTCTTGCAGTGATAAAACTCAAAGCACTACTTGGCTACATCCGCGCACTGGCGAACCTGTTAACTCTGGACATATGATACGTTCAGGTACGCCACAAATTATCTGATTTTGCAGGATAGCAGCAGGATATTTTGCTTTTGCTGCAGTGTGCAGCGGGTCGCTCAATGTGTTCTTGCTCGTGTTATAGATTTACCAAGAGGCTGGGAAGAGGGCTTCACGGAAGAAGGAGCCAGTTACTTCATCAAGTGAGTGGCTTTTGTGCATTGTTGCCTTGTTTGGTCGTGTAGAAAAAAGGAAAAAAAAAAAAAAATCAACCCATGCAGGCTGGTTGAGTTGATCATTATTAAAGTGCTCTATGTGGAATGCCTTCCTCCTCCTCTCTGCTGCTCTAACACGTCTGATGCACTATAACAACCAAACTACATTAAAGGCTGTATTGTAAACACACTGATTTATCTGAGAGCTGCATGTAGATGACAGGGAAAGCACACACCAACATATGGATTAACTCACTAGGGTCCCATTAGATAGGTGAAACCAATTATCTCTGCCTGCATTGTGAATGGAAAGTGAAGAGCCTAGCAGGACAGGAAGAAAGGCTATTAAAATTCTCCTCACATCCACCATGCAGGACCTCTACTCACTCCGATAGGTGTGCAGACTTGCTGTGTGTAAGTGTGTGTATGTGCAGATGTGAATGAGAGAGAGAGAGAGACTGTAAAGGTTGGAGGAGAGGGGTGTGACCATGTGGTGACAGAGATGTATGGCATGATTACATTATTGAAGCAGAAAGGACAGAATTTTCAAAGTCACATGCAGCACTCTGAAGTTTTTTCCCCGCTTTTTCTCAGATTTTCACGTTAAAGCAGGAGGATTCTGGATTAAATCTGGCTTCAGTGGAAGGCAACCAAGAGACACGTTATTTTGAGTATCTAGAGCTACTGTTGCATTTACTGTAGATTATATTATGCAGTGGGTTATTGGATGCTGGTCTGCGGCTGTCAGTGTGTATATCAGACAGTTACTATGATGGGAACCAGTGCAGGAGAGCAACCCGGAAATCATACCCAAGTCGGGCTAACATTAAAGCTTACTACGACATAGCCTGGAGACATCTGCATTGATGTAGCTCATTGTTACAAATCCCACCTCCCACCCAGACATGTTATCACATTGCCCTTTTAATTCGCCCCAGTTGTTGCAGATGCAATGGCTACATGGAGAATTTTACATCCTCATAGCTGCGGTCTCAGCATCAGGCTGGTTGTTACTCAATGACATATAGTACTCTGCAGATACCAGTGAGCAGCTCTGTAACAATGTGGACACTTTGTATCAATGACTTTTATATTTAGATTTTAGTATACATTTGTGCATCTGAGATGTTGCAATAGTCACACATATCAAAGCAAACAAATTATTTCCTTCTTTTACTTTTTCTGTATCCAAAGATGCTTTTAAAAAGGCCTTTAAGTGGTTCCAGCTAACAAATTTGTTGTTACTGACACATATTATGTACAGAATAAGAGTCTTTGTTTTTCCCCTCATTCACTCACTTTTTCTCTGTAAGAAGTGAGAACAATACAGCAGTGAGGCTGTGTGATATATGGCATCCTAAATGTCAAGGCTGTGAAATCACTCTTCTACTTGTTGCCCGTTTGGCTTGGTGGAAGGATCCTGTTTTGCTTTAGTTTCTTTGTTTTGGAGACCTTATTTTCTTGCGGTGGAACGGAACTCACCAGCGCTGTCTTCTGGTACCATTCAGCTTATTAAGAGCACCAGCTGACATTTTTCCATGTAAATGAAAACAAAATGATGCCAAAAAATCTATCAGCTAGTTATAGTACACAATATTTGCCCTTCAACTTCTGGGGTACCTTGAAGGTCTTGTGGTTTGTGTGGATTAGGCTTGCACTACTGCATCACTTGCATGCTCAATTTGATTAGGATCGTTAATTTTGGGGGTTATGTCATTGCCTTATGCTCTTGCGTCCCTAAAGCCGTTCCTGTGCAGTTTTTGAGGTGTGATGGCACTGCTAGAGGCTGTTGTTGGTAGATGTGCTTGGTTTACAACAACTATTGGTGCTATGCATCCCAACAGAACTTATGATGATCACTATTTGTTGATCTCTGTCATCTAATCTGCTTTATTAGATTGGATAATTTGGTAATTTGAACCTCATGATGACTTTCAAAGGCTCCACCATAGCTTCTTTAATTTATTCTCTTGAGTAAAAAACTTGTAGTTCAAATGCATCCAAATGTAATTTTATCTGTTTAGAGATCAGTTTTTCTAAAAAATGTGATAATGATTGTTCAATAAATGCTGGAATATAGAAAACAAAAAGTTACCGACGTGCACATTAAAAATTCTTATTAGTTTTTAGCTGCTCCACAGATGTCAAATCGTGGGCTTTCTAAACCTAAACGGTGTGTTGTTAATGCCTAAACCTAACCAAACAATCCATTTTAATTAATTTATTATTTGAATCATACAGATGATGTCTGAAAAACTGAATGTAGGAAAGGTGAGGGAAGAACGCAGGACAGAAAAACACACTTTGGAAGAGAGCCAGAGATTAATAATGACTAATGATTAAACACCCACATTTCAGGGTAACTAAGGGAGGATTCAGGGTCACCCGATCCAGCCGTAACTCTATGCTTTACCATAAAGGAAAGTTTTAAGCCTAATTTTAAAAGTAGACTGTGTCTGTCTCCTGAATCTAAACTGGGAGCTGGCTCCACAGAAGAGGGACCTGAAAGCTGAAGGCTCTGCCTCCCATTTTTCTTGGAAAACCACAAGTAAGCCCACAGTCTGAGAGTGAAGTGCTCTATTGGGGTGATAGAGGTCTTTAAGATAAAACAGGGACTGATTACTCAAGACCTTGTATGAGAGGAGAAGTCAGTATGAGAGAAATATGCTCTCTATTTCTAGTCTTTTTTTGGACAATCTGATAATAATGATGATTTACAATACTCTAGCCCAGAGGTAATAATGCATGAACTAATTATTCATTATTTCATTTTTCACTCCCCCTTTGTCTCTTCTGCTGTCAGCAGAGATGCACATAGGCAGCTTTACTCTCGCCACCCCACCGCTAGCACTGCCTCAGATGGATAGCAGTACAGTAACAGCCAATATAGTAAACTGATGATAAATCGAATAAAAGAGTAAAAGCGGAGGTTTGTCCTCTTAGTCAGACAAAAAAGAAAAAGAAAAAACAAACGAAACGAAACTAAATGTATAATTTTCAAAGCTGTGTTAACACTGCTATTTCTTTTAATTTCATCATGTTAAACATGGGCAAATGAAGAACCAATCAAATTTTGGTAAACTGTGAAATTGGACAATGACCTTATCAAGAGAAGAGCCCTCAGATTTTGTCAAAAGAATCCCTTAATCTTCAAACACATGGCAGATTCTAGCACTCACAAGCCGGGTTGATTATCACAACTTTAGTTGGCAAAGCTGAAACACAGTGACGATGGCTTCAACTCAGACGCTCTATAAACAATGTGATGGGCTCGATAATGTGTCTGTTTCAGACCATTAAAATGATCATGTATTAGTTTTTAGTTGACAGCAACTCAACATTTACAGTGTTATATTTATCCCACAGGGGTAACCATTAGTAATGATTTGGTTTTATAGTCTGTGTAGAAACTGAGATTCCTGTGTGTGTGTGTGTGTGTGTGTGTGTGTGTGTGTGTGTGTGTGTGTGTGTTTAATGAATAAATCTCACTTTAACATCAGTTTTTTTGAGAAACTTTATGAGTTGGACTGTTGGCATGTCTTTTTGGTATAATGCCCTTCTTTTCTTATCCCTGAGCTTTCCAGGAAGTGTGCAAGCCCCCCCTCCCAAAAACAACAAAAACACTCTGCACTGAAGTCCACATGGTGCTGCCCTGACAACAGTCAGTGGATTTGCTGTGTGTTGATAGTGGAACTTAGCTGACTTGAAGTACAAAGAAGGGATTGTTCTAACACCACGGCTATTGCAAAACTCACGTTTACGTACACCTCACTGCTGGTGAGCTGTGCAGCCTTCAGCCCTTAACTACCTGGTTAATGGTTACTGATGTTATCTTCAAGTTTCCTAAAGTGTAATGTTTTCAGATTTTCTCAGCTGATCTGAGAATGATTTACTTAGGCTCACATGTTGTACAAATTAAGTATAGTTTCATTAGGAAAATTTTACTCAGAGCACTCCTGAAACACTCACATTATTTTGAGGATAAAATTGTCCAAGCTAATGGGTGAGACTTTTGTCATTTGTGGCAGCAGATTGAAATAGAGTTCGTCAGGCTGTCATACTTCCAGCAAATCTCCCAGGGAGTGACCCAATTTTGAAACCATCTTCCAAAATCAACCCGCTTCAATCCCTGAACATAATGTTACAGATGAAAGAGGTCTGTGTCTTTAGTCTGACGGATGTAGATTAATCTAAGTAAAAGGAAAGTAAGACTATTTTGGGAAAAAGGTAACATTTTTAATAATTATTAGTTTTGTTTTATAGTTCCAGCTTTACAATGTCACGGTCAACGAACCGCTCTGTGTCTGTGCTTAAAACAATCATCTCGGATCACTCTAGGCGCCATCGGAGAGTGGCACCGCACATACCAGGTATAAATATTGGCTATCTGGCATGAAAAGAAGTGGGGCTTATCTGGACTGCTCTGGGCTCACTAGGCCAACGACCCTCACTGTGAAGTCATGAATACCCGGCTCCCACTCAGTCTTTACTCTGAAGATTTGTGCCAGCATATGCACTCATGTCTTGAGTCGCGGTTGTTCACCCTGTGGACAATTCAATATTTGTTCCACAAGACATAAAAGACACGATATTCTGGAACAACAAAAATGAAAAAAAGATGCTTGAGTAGCCTCTTCTTGCAATCCCAGCATCTCACACCTTCATGTCATTACATTGAGGGCAATTCAGTACACCTGGAGCCCTGTCAGACCCATACCCTTCACATCCTGGTGGCCAACTCGTTTGGTGGGGGGTACCATGACAAGAAACCATCCACTCTTTATAGATGTTTATACTCTGTCTATAAGGAGGCAGATAGAGTGGTGGTGGTATTTAACCAAATGCCCTTCCTAAGCAAACCCCAAAGGGAATTTGTGTCTCATATACACACAATAATCCGGTTGTTCAGTGATGACGCGACGAATCCTACTCCGGGTCTAAAGTAGTCTGCGTTTAATATGGCTTTTGTGTTGTTAACATGTTTAATGTTATGTATTTTCTTCTATTTGATCTCAAAAAGCTCCTAAAACAGTCAGTGATCCCTGTTGACCTCCCTCGGCTTTTATTACCACTAATCACTAATCATTTATTTAAGCTCAGTTTTTAAAACCTTAGGATGTAACTACAGCCCAGCCCATGCAGCAGTATATGAATGACTAACCTCGCATTGTGGATGGATTATCTCAGTTGTTCTCCTGGCTGAAGTTTGGTCCTTTTACAGCATCCTGCCATGCGATTACATTTGTTTCTGACCACCGAGAACACTCACGGTAACTTTTATCGAGTGGAAAAAAAGTTAGCTTGTTTATATTATGCTAACATAGCTGTGTCGCTAGCGGTCACGTAGCACATCATTATATACCAGCTAGACCAACTTCAGTTACCCTACAAACGTCACTGCTGTTTAGTTTTCTGTCTTCATTTATGCTGGAAGTGATAGCACAGCTGTACGTTTTAATTTGTTTCCAAAACCCCGCAGTCAGGACATGCTATATTGTATTTAGATAGAAGCTAGCGAGCTAACTCCCTGCTAACTTCTAACTCCGTTAAATGTCATAAATTCCGTTTTCATGGATGCCTGGATGTTAAACTCAATTGTTACACCTGGTAGAGCAGAACGCTGATCATTTTATTAAAGATGAAAGACTTTAGACAGTTTTTCAACTCTCAGTAATGCCACAGTGATCGTTTGATATATGGACCTGCAGCGGAGTTTAGACCCAGACAAGGCTAGTGACGTCAGACTGAACAACCAGATTACATGTAAGCCTGTGAGAATGAAAAGGTTTTGAGTTTGCTTCTGGAACAAACTACATTAAATTATGCCAAACTTTCTGCAGACACAGTTATAACTGACCTCAGGTCAGCGGGCAGCTTGTTCCAAAGAAGCAACCTCAGCACACTTATATCTAATTCTGGGAATAGTTCAAAGATCTGCACGTGATGACTTTTTTGAACTTATCCTTGGCTGTTTGATTGTTTAGGTCTGCTTGCTTTGTTAGATTGTTAAAAATGTGGTTTGGCGTCAAATATGACAACTTAACCATGACTATGCTTTTGCAGTCAGGTCCCCTTGGTTTACAAATGACCGGCTAGAAGAGATCAGGCTCACAGACTTACTTCTTAGAACTCAGTTTTCCCGACTTTGTTTTAAGTGGTTCTGCTACATGTGATTTCTTCTATCTTTTGGTTTTAGTTTTCATGCTAATTGCCTGCCTCTAGTCTTTCATTTATTTAATTATGTCTTTTATTCTCTTTGTTGTGTACACATGTACACAAAAGGTCCTCTGAAGGTCCTTTTGTCTAGGCTTCCTGTTTAAATCTACCCTTTGAGTATGCTGCTTTTTCACTTCTGTCAAAGCATTTTTTTAAGCTCTGTTTTTTTAAAGATGCAAGTATATAAAGAAAGTTTCTTCTTTTCTTCTTCTTCTTCTTATTAGTATTATCATCATTATTATAGTAAGCCCTGTCTCACTGTTGCATAATACATCAGGTACTGATGCCAAAGGACACTCTGAGAGCGCAGAGCTGATATGCCAGTGGCTTTGACATACAATAACAATTTTTTTCATTACACAAACTCATGACATAACATAAATTATAATATTACTAGTGATTACTAAACGCTGTGTATTATTATCTCATTACTTACAAAAACTGAGAAAACTGAGTACACTAAGGTTCACTTTCGACCACTTCACTGGCACTCACTGAGAATAAGAAAAGTGCAATTCTATAGCTCCCCTAGGGAGAAAATTACCACGCCGAGGTACAATGGCGTCCTGTTGAGGACACGGTTTACATTGTTGAAAGGGTTAACAATGCTGTGGGCCAGTCCAGGCGGAAGTGTTTGAAATCCACACTGAATCACTCTTAGCTTCTACACCAAAAAAAGGCTCTCTCAGCTTTTTTCTCAAATTTAGTTGCCTTTTCCGTCAATATTTCATCGTTGCCTGAGATTTCTGATGAATATTTATCTTGCTTTTGTCCCACAGCTTGTTATGATTTTAGTTTGTGCTTGCATTTTTTTTAAATAGTTGACGTTTTTGATCAGTGCTGTGAGTTAATTAGCCGTGAGATGTTTTGAAGCAGTTTTTTTTTTTTTAAACAGGAAATGGAAAATAAAGAAGTTTAATGTCCCTACAGGCCTTTATCATAACCCTGTCTTAATGAAGCTGAAGCTTTCTTTTTTCTGCTAACACATCAAATCCAGGCCTCACTGCTGAGGCCACAACATGGTTGCCAAAATAGATGGAACAAACAAGGTCAAAGGGGCGATAAACAAACTTTTCCTTTTCAAAGCTTTTCTAATGTGTAAGTTAAATTAACTGTAAGGGTTAATTTGTCTTCTGTCAAAGGGGTATTATACTTTTGGTTCCTGGCATTAAGTTTTAAAATTTTAAAGTCAAGTAAAACTAAGTATGTGTCTCTGTACAGGACCCTGTATGAGACAGCTAGTCTCTGACAGGTAATCACTTAAAAACAATTGTTTTCCCAACTGGTGTTCCTGGGCCCTGAGGCAGGAAGCTAGTCCTGTTTCTTTGTTTCTCAGTGAGGCAAAGAAGCAGAAAGTCTCGAGTGACCTGATCAAACCTTTCATCCTGTCAGAAATGGTCAACTCTCAGATTAAGTGATGTCAGATGTTATCCTTGGATGTTAAACCTTACCAAAGTCGTCTATTGACATCAGTAAGACCAACTATAGTTGAATGACCTTGTGTTTCTGCGGGTTGTAGTTGTAAAAAGTACATGTTTTGAAAGTTTCTAGTGCCATGGGAAGTCACGAAGAAACATACAGGGATCAGTGCACAAGTTTTGTTTCAACAAAGCATCGGTGAAGGTTGGTTTTATCTGAAAATCGGCTCTGCTCCACGTTTCATTTGCAGTGTGTTTTTTCTCGTCCACCTGTGCCAGCTGTGTTTGTTAAACTGCATCCATTAGGCGTGTCTTCAGAATCTGATAGCATCACTTTTAATGTAGCACATTTGTTAACTGTTTATTCTTGTACTGTACAGCACTAACCACTAAGCAGGGATTCTGACATGAGTGCATCAAGTTACCACACATATATCTTCGAAAGCATTAGATGGTAAAGCAATTTTCTTAAACATTTTGAAAATTTTAAATTATAGCTGAAACAAAAACGATACGTTTGTGATAGGGAGTAAAACAACACATTGAAGGAACTGCTTTGCCAGGTTGGCTTTGTCTTTTACTAAACTACTGACTCGGGAATATATTAAAAAAATTTATTGAAGCATCAACATAATTAATTTTATACGTACTCACCGATTAATCTGGCTAATTCTGAAACAGCATGCGACGTTTAGACATTCTTATTGCAGCATCATCAGCTTAGCTTCTATATTTTTACTGGTAGCTTAGCTTTTGCAAGCTCATTTTAATTAAACGCGAAGATTGTTGTACTTATTTTACACAGCTACACCACTTGTGCTGTACGGCTTTCCAGAAATGTTTTAACTGGGATTATATAACTAAAAAAAGTAAATGTTTGCTTGTTTAAATTATGGTGATATTGTGACTGTGGGGAAAAATAGTGGTTTACTCCAAAGCTATACAAAATGATGGGTTTTAAAAGAGCACTGTCAACTCACAATGTGGCGGTATATGTGGGGGTAATATGTGGTGTTTCAGTGTCAGCACAGCTGTGTTGCACCACTGATATACTGCCACTGATGTGGTGAGAAAGAGAGAGGAGGAACTTTTTTAGTTCTCTTTCTTTTTCAGTTACAGCAGACTAATGAAATACATTAACTAACTGAGCAGTAGTTTAAGACAACACTCCAAAAATGTGATACTCGGGTCTTGCAGGGGGTCAGTTGAGACCTAGAATAATTCACTACCAATATTGTGGTAGGGATGGCAGACAGTTCACGTTCCAACCCCAGAACTAGGGATTTATAGTCGACTCCTGTTTCGATACTTTCTATTCTGAGGCTTGTGATGAGTTGAGTTTTTAATTATTTCATATTTCATGTTGAGGAAAATTTCATGTAGGTTGTGTGTTGCACAATAGTGCTTGCTGAGGCTAGTCGTTTTTATGTGACTTTACCAAATGATTGTGGGTTATTTTGTAACCTATAGGTGTCTATTTTTTTTTACTTAACAGCCCTTTTGTGGTATTCTTGAAATTAAAAAACACACCCAACAGGCTGAATGCATTGCAGGGTACTGGAAACAGCAATATGATGTATTGCTGTTTTGCCAGCCTGCCAAAGATCTTATTGGATTTCTTTTTTTTCTTGTTTGAATCTCACTCACACACACATGCAAACTACATGGACAACACCGACACACAAACAATATGATAAACTTGCTTAGGAGCGTGAATCATTAATCTATGAGAAAGGCAGCGACGCACCTGATAATGTCATCTTAGCAGCAAATGCACGGACAGTGAAATTGATATTTGGACTCTTGGCCAAGGATTTGCAAATGTGCTGCTGGTGAGATAGCAGGTGCTTTCACCTTTGCTGGGTTATTTATGTTGACTTGTTGTTATTATCAGTAGATCATGTCTAAAGCTCTTATGTTTCTGCATCCATCTTCACAACTTACGTGTGAGGCAGCCGGGACTTTTATTTGAGGTCAGAGTGATTTTCTAAAAAAAGGGCCATATTGTCAACATCATGTCCACAATGACTCATTACAGGGTTTGTGGCAGTTAAAAAATAAATAATGCTCACTATTGCCTGGGCCTGCAAATAGGGATGGAGACTGAAGCAGTGGACTGAATAAAGATGATGAAAACAAAGAGCAGATTTAGTGTCTGGTACAGTAAGCTTTTGTTCTGCAGAATACAGAGGAAGCTTTCTATCAGGCCTTGTTTGAACTGCAGGCCTGAGGTGTGCGCTGGTTGATGATGTACATTATGTAGAATGAGTCATTCACTGTCTAGATGACTTGAGCAGGTTGAGAAGTCAGAGCTGGAGCAGCAGGAGTCAGAGCAGAAACAGGGCAGGGGAGATGACCGAGCTGGGATGGGGACCTGCTGTTGCAGTTGTCTGCCCATCAGGCACGAGACTGACGGGGCTGATCATGAAACAAAGGTGGTTGCAGAGCTGGAGCTCTCCAATTTGGAGGAGAAGGAGAGGCAGGTTGAGGCAAGGTAATACTTTTTTTAGCCTTGAATTGTATCTCTGTGCCTGATTAGTGTTTTCATGTCACTACATTACTATGATTGTGGTAAAGCATGCCATCTTTGACTTTAACTAGCATGCAGGAAGATGTGACAGAAATTGAAACATGCAGCATTTTTGTCAGCTATCATTTACAACTCTTTTCAACTTATTAAAGAAAGAGGCTCTGGACCGTAGTAATTTCAGCTGCCTCTCTGGAGGAAAAGCAGTTTGTATACCTCTCTCTGATTAAATTCAGATGACAGTTCTTTCTGCCGCATTCTGTCAGAGCCCGAGTGTGACTGGAGCCACTGCAGAGAGAAGCAGGTCCCACCGTGTCCTCATCTCACCAGATGGGTGACAGGAGAAGTGATTAGTTAGCACAAAGGAAATGATGGATGTTCTGTAACATGGGAAAAGAAACGAAAGAAAACTTACATTTTGTTTGTGCAATACTTTGTATTTTACCCAGAGTTTGCTTTAAAGTGATAAGCAGTATAAAGAGTAAATGTGAGCAAGTGCTCCTGTGTTGCCACGAATACAGGAAAGCCACTGGTTTTCAGTGATTATGTGTCCTGTAAAGTAAAGGTTTATGAGCTGAGTAAAACATCTTTTAATTTTCTAACTAACTACATTTATAACATACGCTGAATCTGCAACATAGCATGTGCTAAAACTGCCACAAACAAGCCACAAGGGCAGTTTATTTGAATTGAACTGGACTGCTAGGCTTTCTTTGTAATGTTTGCATGGTCTACATGTGACTCTGTGGGTTTCCTCCTGCAGTCTAAAGCTCTTAATGTTAGGCTAACTTGTAAGTCTAAACTAAGTGTGAATATGAATGGTCTGTCTCTCTGTGTTAGCCCTGTGATGGATTGGTGACCTGTCAAGGCTGTACTCCACCTCTTTCCAGTTGTCAGCTGTGATATGCTCCGCTGCACCTCCACCCCTTATCCAACCCACCTGAACTGGATTAGCAGTTAAAAGGATGAATGAATATACTTATTGTTATTAATTATTGTATTATAAATATTACCAGTGGCTTATAATTTAACATAAAAGAGCTTTAGCTCTTGCTTAAATTAATACAGCCACACAGAGTATTCTTTATTAGGTGTTTTAGCCGTTTTCTTGCTTTTTAAAAAACAAAACAAAAAAGCAAGCAAACACACAAAGCTGCGGGTTATGACAAACCTGCCTGGTACGAAAAGACAAACAGGAAAAAGTTTGTGACCAGTGGGCAAAGTGGAGCTGTCAATCGAGTGAATATGAGAAACACTGCCAATGAGCGCTTTTGTTTCTCAGTTTCTGCTTAGTATTTAACACAGCTGTGTGCTAAAAAGTGGTGAATGTGAAGGCTATATATGTCAAACATTGGCAGCGTGTTGTGCTAACCCAAGTGGAGAGAAACGTTATTATAAAATTGCTTATTAATTGCTACAGTGCATCCTACAAAGCACATGATCCTACATCCTACCTGCTCTATCTCTCTGCAGATCAGTTTCTAGAAATTTCTAATCATGCAGGGTGCTTTACTGCTGATATATTCCAAAAGGCTGAAAAACCAAACACTTCAATAAGCTTATGTTAGCAGCAGATTGAGTGTATGAGCTGTGAGAAAATGTTGCTTATTGTGGATTACTTGATTGAATATTGCTGTTTCCATTAATGGAATATTGAGTGTGAAAAAAAAAAAAAAAGAAAAGAAATGAAAAGACTGGACCAACCACTGCTACTGAGAGCAGATGTGAGGGTTTGAGCAATTTCTCTCACTGCAGCATTCATCGAGCACATTGACCACACAGCTGTGTGATTTCTTGCAAACCGATCCAATTTAATTTGCCTCAGTGCAAAGATGCATGGCTAATTTTGTATTCATGAGCCTTTCCTCAGTGCTTCATTTTTCTATTCTAAATCTTTGATTGATTAATTAAAACCTGCTGTGATCTGGCATTACCTCTAATCATTCTGTTTAAGTTATATAGTGACAAAAAAGTGCTAATTTTAAGCGATGTATTCATGTTTTTAAAACTGCAGTCTCTGCGATGCTGCACCGGCTCTCAACTGTCATCGGATCAATGAGACCTGCTGAAGCACTAGCAGGAGAACCATGGTGCTGTTCTGCATGTAGCCACTAGATACTGCTGTTGTGTCTTTGTACACTTCACCAAGACACTTATTGACAGTTTGGTGGTTTATCACACATTTTTTTTTCCATCTCTGCCAATGACAAGGTCAGATAATGGAGATTACACATAAAGTGTTGAATCAGGTATATTTTTTTATTGTGGTTTCATCCTATGACAGCATCTAACTCAAGCTTGAGTTACAAGCTTGTTTTACTTTTTAACGAGATATAATAATTCACCATTCATCTCACAGTGTGATTACCCCTTTCGTGTATTTGTTCTGTAATGTATAGCTAAATGTCAGAACATCCCGTCTCTCTGAGCTATTTGAGAGTCTGTTAATTCAAACCTTTTTTTCTTGTGTTGTGGGTTTCCTGTTTGCTAACCGGATGGATCAGATACAGTAAATTAAAAACCTTAATTTGTTATACGGTAGCCGGGATAAAAGCAGTGTATGGATATCGACATGGTATGGATTGACCTACCCTCAGGTTTGACCACCTTCATTCAGCCCTCTGGTCTTATCTATATGTCTGTCTGTGGATTATTGAACCGGCACTGCAGCAGCCTGCACCAGCCACTCAGGTTTGCTCTCCATCCATTCCTCTCTCCCCCAGGCGGACTGGGATGTGATCTGATAAAGAGGACTCTGGGTGAGACGGAAGGCTCTGGTTGCAGTCAGAGACCAAGGTCAGCACTTTGCTGGACACCACAAAGAGGTGATAACTATTCATCTGTGATAATCAAAAAGAGCGGCACCTTTAGAGTTTTGTTTCAGGCCAGGTCCAGCTCTTTTTCTCATCACCAGCTTCTGCATCGACACTAAGCAGCAAAGTGTTATTTTATTATTCCCCAGTGAGCATAAGTAGAGCTATATTCTGCAAGGGCCGCCAGTGTTACCGATTGATCAAGAGTAGAGAGAGAGAGAGGGCTGAAACAGCAGTTATGCTCCTATCTGACACCCCTCTTTTTCTACTTTCTAGCACACCCACTAGCATACACTTTAGCAAGCTCAGTTTTCATATGTTAAGAGAGCAGAAAGGGAAACTCCCTATTGGTTGTCTTCAGAATCAGGACAGATGTGGACATCTGAGGCTTTTTAAGTGGACTCACTGTATTACGTCTGATCACTAAACTGGTGAGTAGCAACATGTGCATATATATGAGTTTATAGTTTTTAGAAACAAGCCAGGAGTATGTAGATTAGTCTATTATATACTTAGTGACTGTAATGTCCAACATATTTGTCTTGGGACAAAAATAGAATGACCTGTTCTACAAACAGTTTCAACTTTTGAAGAAACGCATTGTTCTGTCTGTTGTTCACTTCATCATATTGATGAAGCTTTTTATTGCAAGCATTAAAATGTTTCATTGCTTTGTCCTCTTTGTAATTTTATTACTTACCTAAGTGCTCGAGTACCCTCCACAGATCTCAGTTCTCTTCTTTGCATGTAAATCGATTCCTGTTATAGATTACTTTCAGTAGTTTCACACTTTTTGAAATGCTACTGCTTGTGCGGCGAGTTTCTGAGTATTCTGATCTGTCACCTACTGTAAATCAGGCAGTAATATCACATTAGTAAAATACTGTGTTACAAATAAAACGTCTGCATTCAAAATCTCTAAGTAGGAAAGTAAGTAAAGCAAAGTGTACTATCAAGAAAACAGTGCTAATTTCTGGTAGTGCATAATGCAATGCAGTGATTGCCCTTTCTATGTATTAATATTTAACTCTGGTGGGTGAATATTACTTATGTATTCTGTATTGGACGGTTTCATTTAGAATGAGAAATCTGCATAGTAGTTAATTTATTACAGACAGTGGCAGACTTAATGTTGGGGAGCAGTGGAGTGTTTACGGAACTTTAGAAATCACATCATCAGATGCGCCTCAGCAGACTGATCTTAGCAATGTGATGATGGTGTGTTGGTGAGCCACCCACAGATGTATGTATATGTGTACATTCATTATCCCCCCCACCCCTCTGTAAAGCTTGCCGCGTTTGCCTGCATCTCTACAGCTGCTCAACATAACAGAAAGTTAAAGTGAATGTAGAGGAGAGACAGAGATAATTAGCATTTAGCAAAAGATATGGCTAAATGCTACGCTAACAATCAGGGACCAGATCAGTCAAAAGCAGTAACTTAACAAGTGCACTTACCCCATTTCTACAGTTGTCGAATGAGCGACAGTCATTTTAAAGTTTGAATGAACGCTGTGTCTGTTTATAAGGTGTGGGCTTATTTTTGTGTGTATCTGGCCTCGTATGCTTGATGTGCTATGTTTGATATCAGTCCTGCTGAGGGTGTACAAGTAGCCATTTGTCACTTCATACCTAGTAGTGCTGACAACAGCCATTATATTTATAGGAAGAAGAAGCTGTTTTACATCTGATATGATTTGTATGTTGGCGTTAGTCCATGCAATTAAATTAATTACCTTCAAAACTGTGCAGTGCGATACATGAATATGTTGAAAGAGGCGGCTAGGACACAATTCAGATGGTGTTTGGTGGTGGTCGGACCCAGATATCTGACAGACTGGTATTATCGCCACAGTGTTGAAGTCTTTACTTGCAGCGCCATGCCTCTGACTCCTGTGGTATGATAATGAGATGTGAAGCAGTGTGGAGATGGATGAGAAAGAGCAGCAGAGGGTGAAACTAAGGGAATGAGAGCAGCAGGGGCAGGACACATCGACTACATGTTCATGTGTGTACTTGTGTGCTCAGGTGCCATCAGATTAATTTTCACTTAAAGCCTAACTGCTTTAATAGCTAATTGAAGGTATTTGTAGCATGACATAGTCGTCAGTCTCTTTGGTTTATAGTCTTCACTTTCTCATGTTATCTGATGTCTCCGCTATGCAAAATGTTCCCCTTTTGTCTTTTCTTGGTGTTTAAATTCATCATGTTGGACAGTATTGTCCTGTTGTGCATATGCAGAAGGACTGAGGTAATGTTTGCAAAAGAAAAACATCATTAGAAGATCATTTGTAGAGACTGGTAACATGGGAATATAGAGAGTATAAACTGTAGTCATCGCCTTTTCATGTAATAAACTTTTCCATCATACTATCTGGCAGAATAAGCACTTACAACATAGTATATTTCTAGTACTTACTTCAGCTCAGTTCAGTTTTAATATTATAGGCTTATAAATCACAACAAAAGTAATCAAGTGCTCTTCATATTGTAAGAATTTCAAGTATTCCAAATTTAGCAATCAAATGATTGGGAGGGGCAGCCATCTGTTTTAAGCCAGTGGAAAGACAAGATCATAAAGTGATGACGAACAACAAACAGGGAAACACATGTGACATGCAGCAGTAGTACGGGGGAGTAAAAGTGAGAGGAAAAAGAGGAGCGGTGCTCAGTGCATCATGGTAGAACCTCCATCTGCTTGAGCCTATTGCAGCATAACTAAGAGTTTAGAAAAAAGGAAAAAACAAACAAAGCCTAATCTTAAAAGTACAAAAGGAGGGGGAGGTGGGGTCTGCCTGCCAAACCCAAACTGAGAGCTTGTCCCACACGAGAGGGGCCTGATATCTGGATGCTTTAGCTCTCAGTGTACTTGCTAAAACACTTACTTTAATATTTTTGGATATTTAAGATAGATTTATTTTAGTACTCTAAAAGAACAGCTTTGCATGTTTCACAGTCGTAAACAATCCTTTTCTATCGTATACTGTCCGCTGGTGCAGCCCCTTTTATTATCCTTTCTAAAACAAGTGCCTTTAAGGTTTGGTTCTGTGCACCTGGAATGATTTTATTAAGGACATAGTGTCTCTGAAAGTAACAGATTCAAGAGTAGAAAAAACACTGTCTGAAATAAAGCATTTAGAGGAGTGTGGAGTCGGGGCCCTTGCACACTGACTGACTGCAGTTTTGAAACTTTGGCCATGTTTCATATGAGCAACCACGACTGAAACAATATCTGTTAGAGAAAGTAAGAAAGAGCATAATAGATCCCCCCTTTTAGAAGTGATAGGATGTGATCGTTCAGGACTTTGTATGTCAGGAGATGGATTTTAAAATCATTCCTGGATTTTACAGAGAGCCTGTGAAGTGAAGCTAATGTAGTTTTTCTCTGGTCCCAGTTAGTGCTCTCACTGCAGCATTTTGGATGCTGCTACCCATTCTCTCCCTTTTCCTCACCCCCTCATCTCTTTTTTTTTTAAATTCCTCATCCATCCATCCTTCCTTCCTTCCTCCTTAACTCCCCCCTTTTATGCTGTGTATTGGCTGCATGACTGCAGAGAGAATGGAGCAAAGCATCCAGTTCAGGGAAGTGCTCTGGCGACAGAGCTCTGCTGAGGAACGCATTTATTAGAAGAGAGAAGGAGGAGAGCTGAGGAAGAAAAGAGTACCGTTAATGGGAGGGAAAGAGGGAAGAGATTATGATTATATTGTTATGGCTTATTCTTTGTACCTGTGGTGTTAGTTTGTGCTTTGGGACCTCTTAAAAGACTTATTGGTGAGGTTGATTGGCCTCGATAATACCAATCACACGGGTGTCACTCAGAAACCGGGGACACTTCGGTGATTGCATATATTTTTAGTTTCACCTAAGCAGCAAAGGCGGGAAGGAGGATGTTTTGAATGAACTGACGCCACGGGGCTCAGCAGAGGACGTCAGCAACAGCGGCACTACCAGCTGAGAGAAGTACACACACACAGGCACCACTGAGACGAGCACAGCACAGCAAATCACAGACCTGCAGCTAACATGCTGGGCCAGCCAGGACAATCAACCTCACACGTCTCCTACAAGAGGCAGCCAGTGTATGGGGCGACTCACAGGTGTGTATCCCAGCCCCTCTCTTAGCACATATATGGGACTGTATTGCTGCATAGCTTGTCGGGAGCTGTGTGTGTGTGTGTGTGTGTGCTAAGGCTTTCCAGCAGGCAGGAAATAAAATGCTTTAGATTGCATGTTGTTAAGTGTTTGTACAAAGTCTACATGCAGGCAGGCAGATTTCAGAGGCATGCTGAAAAGTGTCCGCTATCTCTTTTTGCTGCCAACAAGGCATCTGGCTTTTTATGCCTGTATAAACCTACTGATTGCTTTTGGAGGGTGTGTGTACCTGTGCGAACTGGATCAGTCTTTACGGGGGTGAAGAGACAGAGAGGGAAAAGAAAGAGAGGGAGAGAGAGAGAGAGAGAGGGAGATGCTCACTGCAGTGCTTCATGATCACAGGTCACTGATTGCTGTGTTGATGTCAGCAGAACTGTGATCCCTTGGGCTTGTATACTTTAATGTAGATCTCTCTATAGGCTAGACTATTGCAGGGGTTTAATGCAGTCCTAAGTTCAGAGTGAGCCAGACTTGTAAAAGAATGTAGTTTACATGGGAGTGCGTGTTTATTCTTAGTGCACTTGCTGTTTGTTAGGACCCTTTACATATGCAGACAAACAGCACACCTGCTGTATGTTACATGTTTCTTACACACCTCAAATCCTATATGTTACACTCTATAAACTACATGCAGTGGGCGCTGTTGCCTTAAATAAAAGACTAAATTGTTACATTAGTATAATTGTTCAAAATGGATCATATATGTAATTGATACAGCAGCATATAGTATGCATGCTGCTGTAGACAGACAGCTTTACATTAACACAGTTCGAAGCCCAGTGTATGAAAAGCCAAAGAGCAGCTTGAAGCCGGCAATTTTGAAGCTGCTCTTTGGTTTATTGGTGTGGTTAATGCCACTTTTAAATGGGATGTGACATGGAAACCATCCATTTATTGATCTGCACAAACTACATCAAGCTTATTGCCATTCTGTCAGGGTCTTTATGTTAGCTGAAGCGATAAGGTTACTTAGCCTGTTTGTCATTCCTACATATGCTTCTGCATCGGCCAGATCCCCCGCAGTGCTCTCTGCCACAGAGGCAGTAAGCACCACACTGCAAAATTTCTTCTAAGATCAGCAAATAGCAGAGCGTGAAGGCTTGGATCATCTTTGAATCAATAGTCTTTTAATTGCAGTATGCTACATTAACAGCACAGCACATGTTGAAATAACATTAATGAGACTGGTGAGTTTTTTCCAGTCCTGTGCGGTTGTCTGGTTTTAATGGATTAGCTAATGCTCACCTTCTAGTGTTGAACATCTGACTCAATGTTTAGTTCACCAAAACAGTCCCCAGTCACACCCAGCACAGCTCATCCTTCCTGCTTCAGTCCTCGGCCACAGAGTGGAATGTCGCCAAAAGCCATAGTGCTTCATTTGTATGCTTATCTGACATAGAGGTCATGTCTTTGATTGAATGGCTGGAGCACTTCAGGCTGAAAAATGAAACACCAAAAATAGGTGCAGTGGATAGAATACCTTTGAATACAGGGGACAGACCCCGCCCCACTGCACATTTCCAGGGACACTTACTATTTCTAAGAATAGACTATAATGGTGATACTTAACAGAAGGTTAAAGCATTTGAAAAGGGAGGGTCTTCTCAGTGTATTAAGATCGTGACCTTTTTAAATCCCCCAAACTGTTATTTAGTTGAGCCGCTGTGAGTGGGATAGAGATTCCAGGGAAGAGACTGTTCTAGTAAAATCTCCATCCTGCTGGCTGGTAAGAGTTTTTCGAGCAGTGC
Source organism: Maylandia zebra (assembly GCF_041146795.1). Classification (NCBI taxonomy): domain Eukaryota; kingdom Metazoa; phylum Chordata; class Actinopteri; order Cichliformes; family Cichlidae; genus Maylandia; species Maylandia zebra. The sequence goes on along the minus strand of NC_135167.1, from coordinate 21,551,745 downwards.
ACCAGATGTGGCCTACCTTCCCTGCCTTAATAAACCCACTAAGTCACAGCAAGCTTTCCTCACACACAGGATACAGAGGGCTAAAAATAGCCTTCATTTACCCTCTGCCAGCCAAGTGGACCCTCACCTAATTAATTTAATCCATCAGTTTAATTTCCATGTTGAACTGTGATAGCATGCATGCTTTGGCAGTCAACAGAGAGAGATGCAATGTGTTATTACATGTTTTTTGTGAAAGAAAATGGGTAACAAAATTTGCTAACAAATAATAATTCTAAACATTTGATCAATGTGTTTGATCAACAATCATGTGGTCTAGTGATGAAGGATTTAATGTCATCACTGTGCTCCTCTGGTCTCAGTAAGGGAATACCAGGAAAAAAAATAGCTATGTGTGCAGCAGACATGAAGCCTGGACAAATTCTAGTTGATGTTGTGTGGTTTCTGGACTGCAGGGGCCTTTGTGTGTGGTGCCTGGGTGTTGTTCATTGCCACAGAGCACTGCAGTCGTGGAGTAGCCGCTTTTTGTCTTAACCCCGTGTATCACTGTAATATAACTCCCCAGTGGGAGTGTGTTCATTGGCTGCCTGTACTCTGGGCTGTGTGTCTTCTCAGATTCTGTAATGAGAACTGCAGGAGAGATTTCTCTAAGCCTCAGGCAATCTGGGCACAGGTAGCTCCCAGCACACAGACACCCTCACACAGAAAGAGCCGACTCAGTCCCGCGAAGGAAAGAATGTGACGGAAGAAAGCATTCGCCATCCTTGATGAGATTTCAGAAATGTCTTCGTTATTTTAGATACACTGTACACATTCAATGGTAAAGATAAGCGTGTGGTTTAGAAAAAAGAAAGTGCTGTGCTTTACAAACTTGGATGCCCTCAGGCCTTGGATTCTTACCAACATAATCACTTTTTGAAAACTGTCACTAAATGTAAATGAAGTGAAGACATTTACAATAAATACATTTCATCGGGATGATTTCATGTGTGTGTGTGTGTGTGTGTGTGTGTGCTGGTTAGGGTTAAGTAGAGGGTATTTAGTGGCTGGATGATATAATAAAGTCTCTGACACAATTGTGTAAAGGATTTAGACATGTTTCACAGCATGAGGGTTAGCTGAATCCGATTGTTAGAGAATCCAGTGGCTGTTTATCTGCTTCTCTGCTTTTGGACAAAAGCACTGGCAAGTGACATGGCTTTCATGAAATGTGGAAAACGGGGATTACCCTGGTTCAGATAAAGTAAGCCTTAAGGCTACAATAAGATACAGCTACATCTGCTTTGTTTCACTACATTGCAAAGAGCATATGGTGAACTGAAGGCACAGGAGAACATATATATATATATATATATATATATATATATATATATATATATCTCCCTGAACTGATATTGTTACACTATAGTAGTTATATCACTATTAAGTGGTCTCCTCTGTCAGCTATTAGATAGCTATTACCCTATTCAGTGGTAGCTTGAGTCTTTTGGATGTGTCATGTGCAGTTCAGTTAGATCTATCATCATACTACTAGATAGCGCATGTTACAAAGCTCTGTTGGCTACTAAGACATTTTATATGCACCTCTTAAGGCCTATGAGAGCCTCCAATACTGTCCTCTGTTTATCACAGGTTATAATAAAAGAGGAGCACCTTCTGAGCCTGCTAAAAGCTAGAGAGGGTGATATGCAGGGACTGATAACAATTGGAATTTTTTCTTCAATGCACTGATAGCATCTCTACCATTTAGTTTCAAATGAAGGAAGATTTGTTCCCCTTGCATCAAAGTGGTAGTGAGACAAGAAACAGGGTATAAAGGGTTATGGAAGGTGTTTTACGCTCAGGGGGAATAAAGGAGGGCCGGTGTTTTGTGTAATGAGAAGGTTTTCTGCCAGCTCTTCTGAAGTAAAACATTCACCCAGAAGACAGAACAAACTGCTGTGTCAGTTTCAAGTCTGTGCAGTTTAGCCACAGTATCGCCACCTAATTTCCCACATTATTTATCTATCAGTTTAATACGGCGCTCACCAACTCTATTAATTACTGCAGTTTATTCTTATATTGTGTAGCCTGGCATACTGTAAATTGAATATTGAATAATTGAATAGAAGAAATGTTGTTATTTGTGAAAAAGATTCAGATATAGTGTTTTTTTTATTTGAATATTTGCAAATTATGAACTGGAATTTTTGTATCTGATACATGGTGTCTTGCTCACAGTCTGTTTATCTGTTAGCTTTTTATTGATTCAGTTTTTGATGTTGTGGGATTATGGGGTTTAGAGATCAGAGAGATAATCTGTGCATGAACATATGCAGTTTGTCACTCTGTGTGTGCTCAGGGAAACGTGACAGATATTCTCGCTGTGTGACTCAGACACATTCATTCTGCACATCCATCATTTGGTACTGTTCAAAACTGGGTGCAGACAGGTCGAAGACAGAAAAATGCTCGGAATAAACCTCATAAATGATAACTGCTGCTGCATGGGGCTAGCACTGAGGTAGGCCGTGCCTGCATTTTAAGACACATATTTTTAAGATTTGCATTTTTAGGCCACATATTCTTACTTACTTGGTGATGCTAGTCCAGATAACTCTGATGCACACAGTGGTGACGAGCCACATTTTGGTTTGTGCTTTTGTTCACCAGTTTTCACTTTTTCAGGAACTCTTCATCTGTCTTTTTATAAATCTTTTCATGGCTGTTGTATGCAATTGATTCTCTTATTCTGAAGAAAGAGCAGTCATCTCTCACTGTCACCTGAAGAAGTGAAGACAAGCTGGGTTACTGAAGATTCTGTAAAGGTTTACTGGCAGCATAAGAAAGCATTACACATTAGAGGTGGGAATCATCAGACAACCCATGGTGTGATGTTATCACAATACTTCACTCACAATATGGTATTATTGCAATTCTTTTAACATTTTATGATACGCTGAGTATTGCAATAACATATAATGCGATTTGTCACCTATTTTCGATTGCTCATTATGTCCGCAAATATAAATGTAGTCAGTATCTGTATTATCCAATAAGATAAAGTTGTCTTTGTTTTTTTTTCCTGCAAAATGAGATTGACAAACATACCAACACTGTCACTAAAATCTGCAATTTATGTTGCTTTGAGACAGAGTCAGTCTGCTATCAGTCTGCAATTTAATGGTGTCAAGTTGGCAATTAAGTGCAATCTGTTTCTGATAATCAACTGCGATAAGTCATAAAAATCACATATTTGTTGCTGTCTACTTAATCAGAAAATCACATTTAACAGAAATTTCCATTTAACTGTTACATTTGCATTCAGCAACCATCCTATTCTAAATATAACCAGAATACAAGTAGTTTGCAGCCAGCTGAGTTGAGTCCCCTCGAGTTGTGCTCAGTGACAAAGGCTCATTCACACTGATGGCAATGTGCTGGCAATCTGTCTGCATTTATAAATTAGGCAGTAATTATTTGCTAATCTTTGACAATCTCTCTGAGATGGATTGTAGTCAGTCCAAGTCAGACTGCAACTTTTTGCTGGATGTCCTGGGCAATCATCAGTATTAAAAAAACAAAACAAAAATAAAACAATAAATCAATGCAATCACCGTGCAGCCACTGATTTTTTGTCCTAGTTTTCCTCGTGTGACTGAGCCATTAGCTTGCTCTGAATTAGGAAGCAGCTTTGTCAAGCTAAGTATGTCCAGTGTTGGATGTTTTTTTTGGTCGAGCTGATTTAATGTAAGTAAAGATGATTGTGCATGCGATGAGCGCTCTTGTTCATAGCATTCCCCGAGTATATTCATTTATTTCATGAAATATCGATATTTGGTGTTGCTGAATCGATTGCCATGTAAATTCTATACTAGATATAATGCTGCATCCACCCCACCCCCACCCCCAACCATACAACACATCTGTGTACACATGGGAAGAGTGTTAAGAGGCTGTGCATGATGCACCACTGCAAAATCAGTTTTATGCTTACAGGGAAGATGCTGTGACAGCTCTGACACTTATTATGAATATCAATGACGAATGCAGTGGAGTGCAAGAAAGATGTACAGACGATTTCCACAGAATTCTCTCATCTCCTCTTCTTTCATAATTTTGCTTTGGCACTGATTATAGAAAATGTTTAATCTGACGGGTTATTGGGAATAGTCTTTTTTTTGTAAATTCCTTTATATGCATGTCACTGCTCAAAAACATTGCCCCACTATAAACACAGATCGTGTCATGTGATTGCATAGCCTTAGTTTTACAAAGGATGCCACAGCTATGCTTTATCATCTGGTTTGCTTGAAAAATGATAGTTTAAACAACCACCTTACTATGTTGTGCTGGATTCTGGGGTTTAATTTAGCTCACATGTTGCTATGTGCCAGATAAATAAACTGCAGATGAAGACTGTTGCTTATTGACAGACCTTTACTTTTAAAAATCTTTTATAGGTTGTTCCAGCCAGACTTTCCCCCTTAATCTCTCTCCTCAAGGATATGTTGCACAATTTATTTATCACCACTCCTGCCATCAAAGACGAATGTAAGGTACAAAGAGGGAAAATATTTCTTCAGTTACTCTAACTTTTCACAACTTTGTATGTTCTTCTCCAAGTCTCTGTTTCTTAAACTTTATCACATATAGTCAAAGGAGCTTGCAAAGAAAAGCGTCTGGACTTCTTTAAGTTGCTTGAAGACGTTTCACCTCTCATCCGAGAAGCTTCTTCAGTTCTAAGGTCAAATGGTGGAGAGTCCCAGATATAAACCTAGTGGGAGTAACCCCCCACAGAGGGACAAAAGGACCCCCTGATGATCCTCTAATCGCCTGAGCCAAGGTGTGAAACTGGGTGTGGGTCCCAATCAGCCAGAGTTTCGGGTGTGTTCATTGTGAAACCTGGCCCCACCTTATCATGCGAATTCCTGAGGTCAGATGGCCCAGGATGTGAGTGGGCGTTAAGGCGTCTGGGAAGGGATCTCAAAACTGGATTATAGATGGCAGAGAGTTGGTGTCGTAAACCCCCGCCTCTGTTCAAAGATGGTCGCTCACAGTGGACATAGATGGCTTCTTTCACTCCTCTTTCAAACCATCTGTCCTCTCTGTCCAAAATGTGAACATTGGCATCCTCGAAAGATTGTCCTTTATCCTTAAGATGCAGATGGACTGCTGAGTCTTGTCCTGTGGAGGTGGCTCTTCTGTGTTGTGCCATGCGCTTGTGAAGTGGCTGTTTGGTCTCTCCAATGTAGAGGTCTGGGCATTCCTCGCTGCACTGTACAGCATACACCACATTGTTAAGTCTGTGTTTTGGCGTTTTGTCTTTCGGGTGAACCAGTTTTTGTCTGAGCGTGTTGCTGGGTCTGAAATACACTGGGATGTCATGCTTGGAGAAAACTCTCCTGAGTTTTTCTGATACACCGGCTACATAGGGGATGACAATGTTGTTGCGTCTGTCCTTCTTATCCTCCCTCGCTGGTGTCTGGTCTTCTTTTCTGTGCCTCTTTGCTGACTTTAAGAACGCCCATTTAGGATAGCCGCACGTTTTGAGTGCTTCCTTTACATGTGTGTGTTCCTTCTTTTTTCCTTCAGGCTTAGAGGGAACATGTTCTGCCCGGTGGTGTAGGGTCCTAATTACTCCAAGTTTGTGTTCCAAAGGGTGATGGGAGTCAAAGAGGAGGTACTGGTCCGTGTGTGTGGGCTTCTGGTAAACTTCGATGTTGAGTTTGCCATTCTCTTCAATGTGCACAGCGCAGTCCAGGAAAGGCAAACAGTTGTCCTTTGTGTCTTCCCTGGTGAACTTGATGTTTTTATCCACAGCGTTAATGTGCGCAGTGAAGGATTCCACTTCTTGTGTCTTGATTTTGACCCAGGTGTCGTCCACATATCTGTACCAGTGGCTGGGTACTCTTCCTTTGAAAGAGCCAAGAGCCTTCCTTTCCACTTCCTCCATGTAAAGGTTGGCTACAATAGGTGACACGGGGGAGCCCATGGCACAGCCATGTTTTTGTCTGTAAAAGCCTTCGTTGTATTTGAAATATGTAGTGGTGAGGCAGAGGTCTAACAGTGTGCAGATCTGATCGGGTGTGAAGTTGGTCCTGTCCTCCAAGGAGCTGTCTTCTTGTAGTCGTTTTCTGACAGTCTCCACGGCCTCCGTGGTGGGTATGCAAGTGAAGAGAGAGACTACATCAAAGGACACCATGGTTTCATCTGGATCCAGGGTAAGTTTCTGGACCTTGTCGGTGAAGTCGACAAACACAGACACAGACTTAACAATGTGGTGTATGCTGTACAGTGCAGCGAGGAATGCCCAGACCTCTACATTGGAGAGACCAAACAGCCACTTCACAAGCGCATGGCACAACACAGAAGAGCCACCTCCACAGGACAAGACTCAGCAGTCCATCTGCATCTTAAGGATAAAGGATACTCTTTTGAGGATGCCGGAGTTACTAATTCAGTTGTGTTGTGTGTTTTTACAGGAATTAGATGGGGGGGAAAGGGTGTTACAGGATATCGCTGACCTGTGAAGTATTTTATCTTCTGTCTATTTGTTCTGCTTCCAGAATGACGCATTGCTGCTTTTATGTACTGCCTTGTTTTAGTTCATAAGTTACCCAGATGGGAGGCTATGGGTAGGGACAATAGAAGGAAGAGAGCAGAAGGAATGGGGGAGCTAACATCTTTTTATCTCTTCTGATTCATTGTTATATTTCACAGGCTCATGCTCTTTAATATATTTTATTCTGCTGACAGTGCCATGATCACTTTGCTAGTTAAGCCTCCTACACATGGGTGAGAAGGGGGAGATTCAAGGGTGAGTCAGACAAATTCAAATGAGTCATAACGTAAGAAGGCGCAATAAAAGTTTAATGAGTTTAACCATTATCGCACTATGAAAGTGTCAAAATTGGTGACTTTTGGTAAAATTGATCTGACTGTTGGATCTTGGTGGTATGTTTAGCTTTGGAGTCAGCACAGCTAACGGCCCTGTGTTTATCTTCTGCCCAAAGATTTTCAGCTTTAGCTTTCCTGCACACTTCACATCCCCTTCTGTCCTACATTGCACAGCTAAGCGTTTAGCTGTGTTTGGCTTTGTGATGCGGGTTGGGCTCTGTATTTAGCTGCTGAGCCTGAGGCTCAGTATGTAAAACAGAAGCATATGCTCTAGTTCAGTGTTCCTTAGCCACAGGGGAAATCAGGTTATCAAAGAAAGAAATCGATCTTCTTTGTCATTTTATATTTCACGCTTAAGATTTGTTTTAATTATTTTGACTGTTTTTGCTTGATTTTGTTTTATATGCAAGTGAGCTCCCAGTTTGGATTTAGGACACAGACTCACTCTACTTTTAAGATTATGCTTAAAACTTTACTTTTTCGTAAAGCTTATAGTCTTGTTGAATTAGACTTAGGCTTTCGGTGGGGGGGGATTACACACTGAGCATTTCTTTTTCGCTCCCTGTGAAAAACTACTATATTTAATCATTAGCAATTATTAAACTTGGGCTCTCTATTATAGTTTACCTCTTGTCCTGTCTCTCTTTGCTCTCACTCTCAACTGGTCATGGCAGCTGGCTGCCCCTCCCTGAGCCTGGTTATGCCAGCAGTTTCTTCCTGTTAAAAACACGTTTTTCCTTTCCAATGTTGCCAAGTGGGGATTATGGGATAATTTTGGTTTCTTTTTAATATTGTTGTGCATTGAGGCTACTGCTCTTGTACATAAAAATGTAATTGAACTGAACTGAAGCACTCCACTTCAGAATGACCTAGAATACAGTACCTTCCTGTCTGTCTCAGTAAGGAAGGAGTTAAGTCTGTGTTGGCACATAAGCCTTTTTTAGGCATGGGGTACATAATATTGCTGCCTTCATCTCTTACAACAAGGGCATCCTGTCATGCAGAAATAGTTCACTTTGATGTTAATGTTCTCATGGCTTCATTCAGAGTTTCACACAACTCTGACATTTAAATCCATCATACAGATCAAACAAATGATCAGACTGTATGATTGTAAAGTGAAGAACACAGTGTCCTTTGTGGTTAGCTCCTGATCAGGTCTGTTTCAATGTGGCAAATAATTTATTATAATCAGTAATTAAGTTGCAACTTCACACACTTCGCTGTGATGCTCTTTTGCTCTGGAAATGTGGAAAAAAAAGAAGTCTTTGTATTTTGTACAGATTTACTTTACAATAATTATTATTATTATTATTAAAAGAGAAGAGGGAACATTCATCATTTCATTAACTCTTGCCCCATCATAGGGCAAGTTTGATACTTCCTCAAATTTGGCACGAGATTAGTTGGAAAGTATGAGACCGTGTGAGCAAGCGAGGTGGAAAGTGGCAGACTCATGCCATTTAAAAAAAATGTAAATGTTACTAGATTCAATCAGAAAGGTTCATATGCCCTCAGATTAATAGAAAGGAGTACATGTCTAAAAGGGGCAACATTCATCCTGCTGTGTTAGTTGACATTAGTTAGCATGCTCCAGTTCATGGAGCATGAAACAGCATTTGCATTTAAGAGACACCGTGTCCAGGATCTCCTTGATCAGGACTGGCTAGCTCATCAAGGAGCCCTAATTCCTGATTTGGAATCATTTGCTTGGAACCTGAAATCAGTCTGCTTAGCTGAGTAGCGTGCATCTCTGCCGGATGCTTTCTGTGCATCATTGAAGCAAAATATTCTGTTCTGTGATAAAAAAAAAAAATAACATGTTGATAGACATTAAAAAGCTTTGGGATATTTGAGACCTTGACTTTTTATCGTTTAAAATATGCAAGGTGATAGAAATAGATGGAAATACATGAAAAACCCAGGCTTGGAACCTGGGCCCTTGAAATAGCCATCTGGCTCAACCTCATGAGCTATAACAGTGCCATCATTTTCTGGTATATGCTACTTCAGAAAGAAGAAATAAATAAAATATAAATAAAATAAGAAATAAAGTTCTGTATGATAGCATCAGAAAACTCGTGTTTGTTTATTTTTCTTACAAACTGATCTTTTTTTAGCTTATTTCTATGTCATATTTCCCCCAGGTTTTCCTTGTATAGTGGCTGGATGCCTCAATTGTGCTGCCTAACGCACACTTTGTGAACCACTGGCCTAAAGGGAAGAGGAAACGAAGCTAAAACAGCCTGTTTCAGATAGTGGATGAACTCAGGGTTAGTCAAGTAGAGCCCAACAATAAGAATATGGAGCTGGAAATGAGCACGATATGTTCTCCTTTATGTATGCACTTCACACTTTACAAGGATGTTGTGAAGTAGACTTCATCCCGTTAAGGTTACAAGAACGCCATTTAACATTACTTTCTATTACTCGAAGAAATGTGACAATTCTTATTAGCAAAGATTGAAGACGTCAAATAAATGTGATTTGTCATTGGTCTTGGCCATCAATATTCGTCAAGTAACGTGTGGATAAATCTGTGGTATTAAATATTGACCCAAAAAGCTGCAGGGACCTGCCATTGATTTTTTTTTCTGAGTAATGCTCACTTCAGAAGACTTCCCAACTTTTTCTTTGTCACAGCATATCTCTATTATTGATCCCTGGAATAAGCTTTTAAAAGCCATTTTATTGTCATGTTTTGGGGCATTATACTAACACAGTGTCTTTGATGAATTACTACTTATCACCCTTTATAAATATTTATCAGCCAGCTAAAACTAATGCCAGTGGAAAAGAGGAGGCAGTGCCCAAAGCCTTATCTGCCCTGCCAGTTGCTGGCATATTTGGAATTTATAACAATCTTCAACAAATAAATAACAGGAGTTAATGTTTTTTTTAATAGTAAATATAAGAGATCAGAATCTCAACAGCCACATCTACTTTTGTCAATTTTTAAAATCAGGTTTCCATGCATTTGTTATTATTGGTCCAACTCAAGTCTCTCTTACATTCACTGTAAAACAATTAGCTGTTGCCAGACTTGTTTTGCAACAGCATGACCAAAGGACAATTGTGACTCCAATGAAATGTGCTGCGTCAGAACTGCACATGCTTTGAATGTTAATAAGACAACACTTCTTTCATTTACTGCCAACCCTTTTGTTTGACTGATGTTCAGACACTGGCAAGTCTGTGCACCTGTTTTTGAGCCACATTGGGCCCGTTTGAGCCTGTCTTTGTCCAGTGCTACTTGAATAGTGTTTTTTTTTTTTCTTTTCTGGATGACTGTGCTCCATTAAGTAAAGCTTGGACCAAGATTTTCCTATTTCATTTATTCCATCTTAGAGACACAGCTGTCCTTCAGCTGCAATCATTGTGTCATGCTACCAGTTCAGCTTGGTGTTGCTGCTGTTGAAAACAATGTAGTTGATGATGAATGAGTGCAGTGATGGGGAAAATCCAGTTATTCAGTGTGAAGCTCGTATCCCTCATTTCCATACTGAACTGCAGTTGAATCTCCCGATAGCTTTTTGGGAGAGACTGCCCAGATAATTCTTCCACAAATGTCAGGGAAATGATGCTGAGCGAGGCTGCTGCAGTCCTCTTCTATGAAACTGATAACGCTCAGTCAACATTCAGAAATCCTGCTGCTGAATGCTTATCTCCTTAATGGCTCCCTGTGCACAAACCACTATTATTAAGGCTTAATTATTTTTGCCTCCTATGCTATGGGGTGTTTTCTGGAGGTCCACGATATCTCCCTTATGATGTAATGTCCCGTCGCACTCTGTAACACGCTCTCGTTGCATGGGTGGGGTATTACACGCATAGACATGAGTATTATTACAGACTTCGTTAACAGCTTGTGGCACCTCATTTGGCTTGTCATGTGTGCATATCTCCAGCACATCTTTGATTTGCTTTTATCTCATTCTTTTGAAGCCTATCATCTGCACACTAACATGATACTGTACATTCATTACCGCTAATTGCACTGGTCTGGAAATTAAATCAGCAGCCCAGCTCAATTAAATGATTGCTGTTATCTTGTGATTCATTTCACAACATTGATTTGTAGTTTTTATTTCTCTCAGAGGTCAAATGCAGCAGATGATTTATGTAAGCACACTGGTTCAAGAGACAGATTTCTGTGCAGCTGCTGTTGCTGTCAGTGCATCTTCTTGACTCAGTGGACGCCTTAACAACCACAAGACTTCCAGTGTTTCAGAGTTGTGTAAGACAGAAAAATTAGGCTGATACTATGTTTGTCCTACGGTACTCAAAGTCAACTATACAAGGCCCACGTAGTTCTCCACTGCACTCCACCTTCGCTATAAGGATGAGAATCACTGGTGAGTTTCTGTGGGCATCTATCTAATGTAGCTTACCAACAAAATCATGGAGGCACTCCCTTGTGGTGCTATTTGGTATTGCAACGGAAACATAAACTTTTATTACAAAGTTGTTTTGTAATTGCCAGCAGTTACTGTAAAATATAAAAAATATTACATTATACATATTTTGTTGACTGGACACAGAATGAGATGTTAGGATGGTTGCCAAGTAGACTACAAAAGTTACTACAAGTATAACAGGCCCTTAATACTTTCTGTTCTCGCCCTTGCAAGCGGCACCACACATCAAAAATAATATCTCATCAATTTTGTCTAAGCAGCATCACCTATTGTTCAGGGAATACTGCTCTGAGTGCTCACACCTTCAGTGTTGGTCATCACTATATCTGTGCATCACCATCAAACCTTCATACCCAAAGTACTTTTTATTTTTTTATCAACAAGTTGTGGCAGCTGCACTAGTCTTCATTGTGTACTTTTTCCTGTGGCTGTTGCCCCCATCGGTTCTGCAGGAACTGAAGCCGTAGTACCCACCATACTAAAAACAAATAAATAAATAAATACCATCACATTTTCAGTATATTGTATAGATACAGTATAGTATGTAAAAGTATCTAAAAGTATGGGATTAGGAAGTCTATCTGTCAACTGGGCAAAAAACCCCACCCCAAACCAAACATGTTCACAAGTCACCCAATTCTAACTTATAGTTTGGCACATTTTTTTTAATGCCACTTGGTATTTGAATATTTATAGAATAATATACATCTGCCACTCAAATTTGCCAGATAACTCTTGGATTTGTTGTTCTGTTGATTCCAAATGGATCTGGGAAAAAATATGACTTTTCAAAATGTATCAAACCAGTCTGTCTTACAATTCATTTATAATTAATGAGTTAGTTCCATCATGTATACACTTTCTCATTGCTTCACTGAAAAGCAAACTGAAGTCTTTTTTTGTCACGGTTCTGGGTCTTTCTGACCCAGCTTTTTGAGTTCTTGTGTTTTTTTTTATATTATGGTTTATGTTTTGAGTCCTTTGTTGTACTGTGTTTGTTGTTTCTTTAGGTTTCAGTTATGGTTATCATAGGTTTATTTCTTAGGTTTTGTAATATGGCTTCCCTGTGTTCCATGTTGCGTCTACTATGGCTTTCTGTACCATGTTTCAGGTTCCTATGTTCTGTCTCTCCAGTTGCTGTTAAGTTTACATGTCTAGAGTTCAGTCAGTGTGTTTCCTGTTTTACTTTGAAGGTCCGTGTCTCATGTCAGTGTTTCTAGTTTTGCTTCCCTTGTCTCGTCCAGCCTGATTACTCCCAGCTGTGCTCTCCTTCTGTGTCTCATTCCCTCGTTATCCCTCAGTATATTTAAGCCCTGTGTTTCTCTTTGTCAGTGTTGTAGTCTCCCTCATGGCTGTGTTTCCCTGTGTGTCAGTTTATCCATGTCCCAGTTTAGTTTTGTTATATTTTTTGTGCCATTCTGCAATAAAGCAGCTTTTTGAGTTTAATTCCTGCGTGGTGAGTTTTGCGTTTGGGTCCTTCTCCTGCCTGCACACAGCCGAAACATGACATTTTTACTAACTTCAACAATCCTTGGTTGTCTGTTGGATTTAATATATTCCATAGGCCTACAGTATGTTGGTACCACTTGGGTTACTGGATTACTTTTTAATTAGCATAGATCAATACTGCTGTTAAACCAGCATCAAAAGGAGACACTCTGAGGTTTAACCCCAGTTTAAACACTCTAGTTTTTCTTGTGTTTTTTGTCATCATAGTTATTTTAACAGTCCCAGCTTAAAGCAGTTCACTGACTGCACAACAGATGTTTTCCAAAACTGATGTTGTTGCCGTGGTGGCTGTGAGCATGTTTAGCTGACTTCACGGCGTACAGTTTATTATATGAACTTTAAATGTGTAAACAACGGTTCTGAAAAAGTGTAAATAAAACAATAATGCAATCATGTGTAAATCTCATAAACCTAGATTTTATTCACAATAGAACAGGAAACATCTCATATGTTCGAACTGAGAAATTTTATTATAAGCAACCACACATGTAAAGAAGGCTGTAAAAGCTGAAGGAACATTTTTCAACTAACACTGTTTCCTCTGCACTAAAGAGAAGGAACCATCAGGTTTGGTATCAGCGCTCAGTTTAAAAGCCTGCATCTCTGATGGTAAAGGGGTTCACTGGTGCCTCTGAGATTGGCAGCATGCACATCTGGAAAGCCACCATCAATGCTAAAAGGTATATACAGGCTTTAGAAGACATGGTGCAGTTTAAACATTTGGATTTCTTTTAGCTTGTGTTTTGAATTAAATATGGGTTGATGAGACTTGTATATTGCTGGTTTCTGTTTTTATTTACATTTTCCTTTCCAGTTCTTGAACTTGGAAATGGAAGAAACCATTAGTATGAAAGAACAGGAATAACCTGGCCAATCAAAGCTTGTGATCTGTGAGAAAATTGCTGTCAAGTTATTTTGGTGTCTCTACTTGCAGTGTTGTTACTTAGGGCATATCAGTAATGTATGAACCTGACAATGATTTACTAAAATAAATGAATAATGCATTTAAGAAATGATTAGGCGGCAACATCATGAAACTGGCAAAAACTCCAAAACAAAACAAAAAGACTGAATTGATGTCAAAGATAAATTATTCTCAGTTTAATAGCAGCCATAGGTATAGGGCTGCTGCATATATTTCCCTGAAAGAGATTTATGGAAGCAGAAAGCTCAATTCCAGGAAATAGGGAAAGAGAAACAGAGAGAGGAGCGAAGAGAAAATGGAAAGGGAGGAAGATCTGATAAGTAACTGAGGCATTCCCCTGATGGGAGGGAGATAGCTCTCTACCATCCACTCAGTAAGTGTGGGCTGAAACTCAGATAGCACGCTTAAGCAGGACAAAGTGGAGATGGAGAGCTCCCCCTTCAGCCTATATCCTGCTGGCTCCACTTTACTCTGCTCTTTGTGGATGTCAGCCTCTATGAAAGACCCTCTGCATCTTCCACCTGACACAGTGCCGAGAGGATAACCTGCCACCACGGCGAGTCCAGCGGCGTCATGATGATGCATGATCTCAAAACAGGTCAGACTGTTGCCATTATGTGTATTACATAGCAGTATATAGTGGTAGAGAGATATGTTCTCATAGTGGGAACAGTTTGCTTTTTCCCACTGGAGTTTGTTGTTCCTGAAAAAGTTCTATAAAGATTGTACAAGGAGTTTTCATTGTATTCTCGTAGTGTGATTAATTTCTTACAGAAAAACCAGAGTAGTTAGAAACCTCAAGGTGTTTCTGTTGGTGTGAGAGAGTATTAGGTGCTCCGTCCACAGCGCCTTGCCCTTGGTACCCTTCTGTCTGGACCTAACCCATGTATTGGACAGGGATTAGGCTGAGCGTCTTGTTTTGCTGCAAAATATTGCATAGCGTGCCAGGGCTGAATCCAGTTGTTGCAGCAAAGAGAGACAGAGCATGCTCATAGGAACTGAGTTGCAGTGCTGCTGTTTCTGCACAAATTTCTCAGGGAAGGTTTTTGGTTCTCATGAAAAAAAACCAGGCTGTCATTTGGTGTTCAGAGTTTGGCAACTGTATATCAAACTCATTTCAGTTCATATAAAAAGCTCCATTTGATGGTGTAAGGGTGTTTGCATTTGGGCAAACTAAACCAGTATTTTTACTTACAGCCCCCTTTTTTGTGGCTCAGCTTAAACTGACACAATGAGACATGCCTTCTTGAAGTTCACTGCAAGGAGAAACATCAATCATTCTTTGCTTTATCTGGTAAAACTCTTGACCCGATGGTTTTGAATGCTGAAATATGCAAGCCTTGAACTCCTGTCAGGATAATATATACTGCATAGTTATCAGATGATGCGTCCCTCACTGCTGTATTGCAACATTTGACTTCATAGGAGACAGAAACAACTGCAGGATGACTGAAAACACTGTCATCTTTTTAAAGTTTTGTTTTGCTCTTTGTGTTGACTTACAAAACTCTTTTAAACAAATCGTGCAACTAAATGAAACCTTCGGTGCTTCCCCACTACATAATTTAGATGGCTGTTCGGTAGCTCACGTACAGGACGTTTATTCCCCCGTCCTTTAAAAAAAAAAAGCATCGTCACAAGCTTTCAAGGAAGCTAATTTTCTCCAAACAAATGGGCCCAGTGTGCTGCATTGTTGGTACATTAGCTGGGGATGCTTCAAATTCCGTGACAAATAGTTCAGAAGTAATGCGGCTAAAACAAAAGCCTCAAAGAATGCAGATTCCTAATTAACAGGGGAGCCTGGTGCAGTGCTGCTGCCTGTATGTGCCCAGTTCAGCTCAGCAAATTATGAGTGGTCAAATCTCTGCGTGTGCGAATGCATGGGTGTGCAAGTTTTTGTTTATCTATGGATATTTAAATGCTGAATTCAATGCAGGATACATGTGATCGTAAACATGCATTTTATATACCGTTTATACTTGAAGTCATGTTTTTACATCTGCAGAATTGGATTTTTTTTCCTGTGAACTTTGCTGAAATGTCGACTCATAAATCTTTCCAGCCTGCTCTGTTTGTTTCCTCCTCCCTTTGCTGCATGGTGATGCAGTGAAGAACCACTTTCTGTTTCTATCATTCTGCGTCTGTATGGTGCTGAAACTTAGCAGCTTTCCTTCAGAGCATTCACCCCCCTCCCCACCTCCCACTGCACTATAATCATTTATTTACTACTGGCACACTTTAAGTGAACATAGTGTAAACATTTTTTTATCTCAGCAATGTGTTTATCCGTGCCTGTGTGAGTGCTTATGAAAGTGTTTAGCTTCTGCATAGCAGTATTTACCCTGTGAGCGCACAGTATTTTTCAGCTTCAGTGCTGTTAACGATGACAGTGACGATTAAAGGAAACAAAAGAGAGACAGTGAGAGAAGAATTTAATAAATCACTAGTAAAGAGTATCAACTTAAAAGGATTATTTGTTTGTTTAACCCATCATTGCTCCCAGCCTTTTTGTCTTTTGCTTGAATGAAACCATTTCTTTAAGTTGCCAGAGTCGAGACTTCAAACCTGAAATTGCATCTATGATAGCAATATATCAAATGCAATGCAAATTGCTCACCGACATTTTTTTTGTAATATTCCAACATAAAATTGTTAAAAAAAATAAGGAAAAAGTTCAACGGAAAAGAGCGATAATGATAATGAGCAGTGGCAACCTGTCCTGGATAGGCAACAAGTGAGGTACTTTAGATAAATCCAGTGAATGAGTGAAACTAAAAATACCCCAATTATTAGTTTATAAGGATGGGCAATCAGACTTTAAAGCTTGTAAGAATGAAATCATCCATTGAGTAAACCTGCTGGAAACAGGTTTCAGGGCCTGCAGCGTGGCATTATATTTGTTTAGGCTTAGTTTGACACAGTTTGTTGAGTTTGTATTCAAGGAGGATTTGAAAAATATTTTTATTTTGGTGTAAAAAGTGATTATTACCATCATTGTTTAGTCACGTGTAATTATACAACAGACAACAAATAGAAACTTGTCGTGTCATGCTTTTCAGCCCTCTCGTCACCAGTAGCTGCTGTTTGCTATTCTTTCATGTGACAGTAACATGTGTTTATGCTCTAGTTAAAGCAATGAATGGCCCATCTAATTGAAATCAATAAAGCTTGGTGGGCTGGCTTACGGAGAATGCTGAGCCCTACACTCTGTGTAAAGCTATATGAGCCTTGGCTGGCTGCAGGGCTACTGAAGATTCTTTTTTTTGCTGTTGACTGAATCATCACTGTAAGCTTATGAACTTTATGTGATATTTTTTACCCTCATCCAACAGACAGCTAGGAGTATAGAAACACAGGTGTGCAGGGAGTTGATCCAGAAGGAATATGATTAATGACTTGATACTCCTTTTCTTATTTCTCTTGGTGTTGTCTCTCCCTCTGTCCTGCAGCCACAACCTGAAGGCTACATCATTTCGGCATCCTGTGAGTGGACAGATTTCCCCTGAAAACATAGATTACACACTACAAGACAGGTGAGCTGGCCTACCTTTTTTTAAGTGAATGATGTATATGACGCTCGCTTAAATATATAAGTTAGTTTACGAACCTGAGATGGGAGTCTTTAGTGTTACTCTCCTTGAAACATGCCACAGCAGGGGAGTGCGAGTGTCTATTCTCCACTAACAAGAAGATTAAAATTGGTTGATTTCCAGTTTGTTGTTTATTAGCAACATAACCAGCAGTCCTTGTCAGAACACAAAAGGATGGGCACTGTTGTATTTGAATAAACTGAATGCATTCATCACCATTACCATGGTATTTATAACACCATAATGGAATCTATGGCAATGACACAACACTCACATCTCGCTTTGATCATATTCATATCACGTCAGGAGCCATGAATCTGACTCATCAATCTGTTATGCTAACGCTGGCTGTATTATAACAGCGAGTTATTCCGGCCCACCTGGGCTGTTTCTCTCAATGCCGTTGACACCATAAAAGCAAGCTCCTGACTGTGTGCTCACTGAATTGTTGAGAACTGTTGATTGAAAGGAGGGATTTACTAGGCGGCAACATTACTATATTGTCATGGCACGATAGTCGGATTTATTTCCTTTTATGTCATTGTGTAAATCAAGCAAGGCATTAAAGCTACACAATTCAAGGCAGCAGGTGTCTGGTTGTATTTAAGCTGTCTGGTGTAAGATGATCGTGCATACCAAATATTCCACTATAACAGCACCATGGCGGGGCACAAGCATCTGTTAAAGCAATATAAAACTGATTAAAGTGATTCATATGCATCCTCCACTGTCATTCACTTCTTAAAACTCTCCATCATCCCTTGTTCAGTCCTGCTGAGACACGGATTTGTATACCATCAAAGGGGCTTTAACGCTATGGATGCCTCACTTGCATATTTTCAACAGTAACAAAATGCCACTTCTGATCTCTTTAAGCTCATAAAAGTAAGAATAACACCTGTTTTATGTCTGCTCTACAACAACATTACAAAGATGCCACGCAAGGGAAAACACAAGTTAAGAAAAGTCAGTCATAGCATATACACTAAGTGTACGGTAATTATTTTTATTACTATAAAAGACACTGACACAATTCATACATATGCCAGTCACTGTCTGTGTGAAGTGTTGAACTGAGCTGAGGGAAACATTGCACTCAAAGCAAAATGGATGCAGCACCACAGCTAAAATCAGTAAAAGGTAGAAAATAATAGTAAAGATAGTCTTGTACAAAAGTAATTTCAATTATATTTTACTTGCAAGGAGCCAGACTGTCATTCTACCTGTCATTTTTCAGAGGAATGTTTTTTGTTTTGTTGGTTAGTCACTTAACACTGACCTGTGAATGACTAACTCAAAGGATGAATCAGTGTTATGACAACTTTAAACGGTGTCTTTCTCAGGCTGTTGCACTTTTTTCTCTGTGTGTTTGTTGAATTTATGAAAAATGTCCAACAGTTTGAAGGCATAACGTTGTTTTTTTGCACCAACAAGGTGCTTAAAGATAAATTAGCCAAAAACTTGTCATATTTCTGCACAGTGTGGAGTGTGTCCTTACAAAAATCTGAGAAAACTGGACGAATAGAGGACAGAAGAAAAAGTGACAGCCCTACAAAACTATCTACAGCAGATGGGCAGTTCCCGAAGCCATTAGAAGTCCTTAAGGAACAGAACAAAAAAACTGAGCAAAGATCAGATATATATGGCTCTTCCGCTGATCCATCTACTGTTCACTGAAGCACCATCGGTAATGGTCTCAGTGGGAAGGGTAGCTGTCAAGAAGCCATTCTTAAGGAAGGGAAATAGGGAGAAAAGGCTGATGTATGCCAAATTACACAAGAACTGTTCTGAAAATCAGTAGCAACAGGTCTGATGAAAAGATGACTCCACCAGTCCTTCAAATCGTTATCAGTATGTATGGATGAGGTCTGAAAAGAGGCATGAGCGGAGGCTCTGTCATAGTTTGGGGTTGCATTTGGTGTTGGGAATTATCAGATTTTGACTCAACATGCAGTGCTGTCTGGAAAGCATCTGATTGGCAAAAGATTTGTTTCTCAGCATGACAATGATTTTAAACACACTGCCGGTGTGTATGCAGATAGGCAAACACACAATGGAACACTATCAGTCACAGACTGGCCTCCCCAGAGTGTGGACCTTAACGTTATTGAAGAAGTGTGGATCATGTTGAATGAGGCACTCAACATCCAAAGAAGAGCAAAGTTTGCCTGAGCCAGTTTAGGCAGTGTACCAAATATTTACTTTCAAGTTTCCTTAGAATTATACAGACTCTGTCTTTTATACTATGTTTCCAAATAGGCAACATATGAGCAGTGCATCAATTTAGAAGTAATAAAAGACTGCAAGATGATACAATTTAATATTTTAGTGAAACATCATTGGACACTTCATATCTGGTAAAAGCTGCATGTCTTAGACTTTATAACAGTGTGCAACACAAGCCGCCTGTAAACTCATCCACTTGTAAAACAGGAGTGAGTGCTCTTTCAGGCCTTTTCTGCTTTTCCTCTGGATCTACTTCTACCACATGCTTTTTTATCCTTGGTCGTTGCTTGCTGATAGCTAAATTTTATTTCTCCATTTCACAGCATGCTTAAATGTTGTTGCTGGTTTTTTTTGTTCATTAGTATGTTGACATTAGGGGTTCATTCTGCTTGTAATAATACTTTAATAGGAAGTGGGTTTCTTCCATTAATAATTGACTCACTTATTCCCTGGAGATATTGAGGACAGGCAGATCAGGAAAAGGAGCTTCATGAAGCCCGGTTCCACAGAAAGGTTGATCAGACTCTGCTTTACTGGCCTGAAGTGTCAGAGTTTGTCTAGATTATTCTACCAGGATCGAGTCATTGAGTCGCATGTACACTCACTGTCTAAAAAGATAAAAAAAAAACATCTAGTCTACCTCCATTTCCATCATAGCAGAAGAAGCAGGAAGACATGGAACTTAGCGACATTCCTACTTCGACACCACACTATGTGAAATATTGCTCCTCTCATCCACATGCCACTACAAATCTCCTGGGGAACTGCTCCAATGACAGTGGTGGTAAACAGTATGAAAACTTCACATAAAACAGCAGAGTCCCCTTGATAAGACAGAAACATCCTGTAAAACTGCTGGCAGCAGTCCAAGCTTGGAGTGAACTACTGTAAGTTGTGCTCCAGTTTGACTTTCCTTTTCCCCCCCCGCTTGTTCTACCTGTATGTTTTCTTGCTTTAGTCTCTGACAGATGCCTCAGTCTTACCTACTTTTCTCTAGATTGTGTGTATTGCGGCACACAAAGGGAAAATCAGCACAAGGATCTGCTCATAACCTATTTATTGAACAATGCAGGGGGAGTTAGGACATTGTCAGGTCACATTAGTTCCTGTTGGTAAATTAGGTTCGACTAAGCACAAACTACTAGGTTACATATATAGCACAGAGGTCACCTGACTACTCATTAGTTATTCCTTCAAGGACCTGACTGATATACCAACCAGTACCAATGTTTGGTCACATAGAAATCTGATATTCGAATATATCAGCCAATATTTATTTTCTTTTAGTGGACACAAATGTTTTTTTATGACTTGTTTGGCATCATACAGATGTCACAGAGAGGAAGAGTCCTAAATTAAGTGTTTAAAGCAATCAAAAACATTTGGATCATCAGGAATGCTTGAACACACACTGACCTCATTATCTGAAGCGAAAACAGGTAGGTCACCTTTAAACATGTCACTCTCACCATCAGTAAATTTGTACATTATTGTACTTTATTGAGCCCCGTGGGGAAATGCCCATTGAAGTTGAGATGCAGTACTTTTTGGCCAAAAATGATTGAAGTTTATTTTTTCTTTACTGGTTATTACAGTGTCCATAACCATAATGCCATCACATTGTTCTGTACTTCAGGTTAAAACGCTTCTCACATTAACTGAGTTCTCTGTTAAGAAGATCTGATGCAAGTCTTGGAAAAGCTATGATGTAACATCATGTAAGGAAATGTATCATTGCATTGCTGTTGGTGGCTCTAAGCGAACTAATGTTGAGGCTGCCGAATGTAATCTTTATTGTTTTACATCTCAGAAGCATCTCAATTCTGTTCTTTTTATTATCTTTGAGGTGCGTTGCATACAGTATACAAAAATGTCAGAAGCTTCACACAAATGGCTGTAGATGCCATGTCGTTGGCCCCTATTTGTAATCTGTACTTTGACGTGATTTCTCTCCTCGGTTGTTTGCAATCAGTCAAAACTAATTAGACCGCAGTAGGTACGAGAGGAAACATTGTTGTTTCCTGGATGGAGAATATGGTAATGACACAGCAGGGAAGAGCTTGGGGCACTTGGGGTATGAAAGATGATCTTCTGTTTAAAAATCATTACAATAATTCAGAATGAGACTTTGGGAAATTTGTGCCAACAGTAAGTTATTCACTTGGCTCCTGGAGTTTTTAATGAATAAAAGAATTCTGCTTTAAAAATGTTAGTCTTTCTGTCCTAACATAGATATGCACACACACACACACACACACACACACACACACACACACACACACACACACACACACACACACACACAAATCAGCCCCCTATGAATAAGCTTTAACCTGTTTTCTGTCATGCCTTTAACTCTGTGATACAAGATTTTCTTCTTTATTTTCTTGATAATTTGCTGTTGGACTCAAATATTTGGTATTGTTGTTCAGCAACAGACGCTTGTACTTGCACACTATGGTTGGCCGCAGTCCAAAATACGCTGTTTAAAGTGTCTGAATAGCTTAAAGTGTGGTGCAAGCTATTTGTTATTTGACACCAGCTTGTCTCTGGCATGTGTGACTGTGTTAGTTCTTCACGTTCCCTTTCAATATGATGATGTCATGTGTGAGGTGGGAAGTAGATTCCTTGTAAGCTGTGCGTATGTGCCATTGTTATGATTTTGTCTTTTTAGTTTGTTTTGGCTTTTGTGTGTGTGTGTGTGTGTGTGTGTGTGTGTGTGTGTGGTGTGTGCGTGCGTGCGCGTGTGTGTGTGTGCGTGTGCGCGTGTGTGTGTGCGTGCGTGCGCGCGCGTGTGCCACGAGGTGACTGCCAGGCCAAGTGTTACATGAGTTTTTCCTCACTGTTAACACATCCAGTGGAAAACCATTGGCTCTGACTGGTCTCACGTTGGTGTCAGGAAATAGTCATATCCTTTATATGTGAAAGCTCAGCAAAGGACTGCGCTCTGTTTTATTGCATGTTTGGAGCTTGTCAGAGGAGTTGAGAAGGAACAACACTGCCAGTGCTTTTCATCCTTTTTTGCATTCTGTTTTTCTTCCACGCTGTCGTCTCAAATGTAGGATAGAATCCCGTATGTCCAAGTCAGCGGCCAATCAGAGATCAGCCAACATGGTCACAGAGTCCTCCAAGGCTGTGACCTCAGCAGCAGTCGATGCTTCCTCAGGGTCAAAGGTGAGTCTCAGTGGTTCTCTGAGAAGCAAAGGCTTTAGATATACTGTAGAGCATGAACCAGTTAATGTATTACTGATCGAGATAACCTTTTGTTTTGAGTTTTAGTAAATTATGATGTTACAAATTTTAATACATTTGTTCAATTTGTCATAATATCAGGAGGTAGAACAGGTTGGCGGTTTAATGCCTTGCTCCTCCAGTCTGCATACCAAGTGTGAATGTCAGACTGAAAGTACTTAGATATAGTAAAAAGTGTATATGAATGGATGAATAAAACACAATGGATAACACGCTTTGAGTGCTAAAGCGCTATATAAGAACCAGTCCATTTTCTGTTATAGTCCAGAGATCAATTATCACATTGATTATGTGAGCCACAATTAACAGTCCAAATTTAACAAGTGTAACAAAATTTTATTTCCCCAGTTAACAAATGAGTCGACTACTATTAAGTTACAGTCAGAGAAGCTATATGTATTTAAGTTGAATAGTGCACCTCATTCATTTTGTTATTTTTTTGTTACCATGTATGTTTTTTATTTAGTGTCTTAAAAAGAAAATGATCACAAATCCTGATTTTTGTCTTTTTAAGCAACTCGTCAGCCAAACAGCCTCACATATTTACTGTATAAATGTACCTGAGAGACTGACTGACTTTGTCTAAAAATAAACTCTATTATAAGTGAACACGTGCGTCCACAGGAGTATACTTTTGGTATTTCCCTTTCTCGTTAAGGATGTTTAAAAAAAGGAGCTTCCAGGAAAGAAGGCCATTTTATTATTTTAAAGGAAAAATGATTTTTCCTTTCTAAGTAACAAAATGATGCATTTGTTTTCTCTGTACTGTGTAGGCTAGCATCACACAAAATGACTTTATATATGTTAATTTAAAATTGCCTCATGTTTTATTTTTATTTTGTTACTGATTATGTTTTTCTGTGGCTCCTGCAGGGCTCCAGAGGTACGGGGAAAGTACACAATTTTGGCAAAAGGGATCATGCTATTAAAAGAAACCTCAATATCCCAGTGGTGGTGAGAGGCTGGCTCTATAAACAGGTGAGGATATTCAGAGTGAGTCCGACAGGCAGATGTGTTATACAGGAGCACGTGTTAAAGACTGAGCAAATGTTTAAATGTGTCACGCAGTGAAATATCAGCCACAGGATTACCATCCTTCACTGTGTAAGAGGTGTAACTGTGC
This sequence comes from Maylandia zebra, assembly GCF_041146795.1. Lineage (NCBI taxonomy): Eukaryota > Metazoa > Chordata > Actinopteri > Cichliformes > Cichlidae > Maylandia > Maylandia zebra. Next base: position 21,527,823 of record NC_135167.1, on the reverse strand, counting down.
AGTATGGAAGCGATCTTTCTCTGTCCCTTAGCAGAACTTAAAAGCTCATATTGACCTTACAAAACCTTTAAATCTCACAATCCTTGGAAGTATAAAACTACAGTGCTGAATTAAATGTAGCAGCTGCAGCTTTCTGCCAAAGTAATCCTAATTAAAAAGCAGGTTATTCCCAAACTGCACTTTTTAATTAAAATATATTCCTGCAGGAGGATTTCTAAATATTGTTTGTATTGCGTTTCCCCCGATCCATTTCTAGGACAGCTCTGGAATGCGACTATGGAAACGGAAGTGGTTTGTTTTGTCCGACTACTGCTTGTTTTACTACAAAGGTAAGCGTACGAACAGTGCACTTGGTGAAGGGTTAACATGCAAACCTTTAGCGATCTCCTCTGCTGCCATTTTTGATTAATGACAGCCTGTAATTAGATATATGACATGCTTTTTCCACCAGCTTTTGCATCCTTATTACCTTGAGATCTCTTCTTGCGTTGCCATAGCATGTACCTTCTCTCCTTTATTAATAATACTGAATAATAGATAAGCCACATGCCCCATCATACCACATGCAGCCACATGCCCTTGCAGCATCTTGAGTCCTGCATGAGTTATGCCTCACTAATTTTCCTGCTATTCATAAATCTGCAGTCATTTGTAAACATCGTAAAAGATATTGGCAGAATTAGATGTTGTTCTGAATGCAAGTAACAATGTTGTGTGTGTGTGTGTGTTCTGATTTCACAGACAGCCGAGAGGAAACAGTACTTGGCAGCATCCCTCTGCCCAGTTATGTCATTTCGCCAGTTGAGCCTGAGGACCACATAAACCGCAAATATGCTTTCAAGGTAACACTGAAGTGGCACTGAGTCAGATCTTTAAAAGAAGTTTTCATGTCTATGTGCGGATTTCAAAACTTCATCTGAGATTATTTATTGCTGCGCTGTTATTTGTTAACAATCCTTCCCCTCACTCTGCTCACTGCAACACAGAAAGGCTGTTTGTGTGCTGCCTGGTGCCCAGATCTCATTTTCATATCTCATTTTCATATATCCATATGTTTATTGTTATTTATCGAGTTATTGTTTTGATTAGGTATGACACTTCTATACTTCAGTATCTACCAAAATGTGTCTTTACAACAGAGCATCAAAAATAGTCAGATCATACAACTGTGGAAAGAAGTTTAAATACACTCATCATGAGCATGAATGCTGTGTTATTTTTTGTTCTTTTTATCGAATTGGCACAGGGTCAGAGGTATACATACAGGATCAAAGACACTGTTAAAAAAATTTAAGGGAACACATCTCAATGGGAAAAAAGTACTGCTGAATATCTATACTGATATGGACTGGCTAATGCATTAGGAATGAAAACATGGCATATCATTTGATGGAAATAAAAATGATCAACCTACAGAGGGCTGAATTTAAAGGCACCCAGAAAATGATGTGGCAGCTATACCATTTTGTCAGAATTCCATTGCAGCACCTAAAAATGGTGCTCAGTAGTTTGTATGAGTGTCTATATGCATGCCTGACAATGTTGGAGCATGCTCCTAGTAAGACATAGATGGTGTCCTGGGGGATCTCCTCCCAGATATGGACCGGGGCATCACTGAGCTCATGACAGTCTGAGCTCATCCTGATTGCAGTCAGGGTGCCGTTGCCTAACCTGTAGAGGTCTGTGTGTCCTTCCATGGATCCACCACTAAACCGGATAATTCTCATTGTCACTGTCTCACTGTTAACCTTCTACTGCACCTATTGTTCATTTCATTAACATCAAAGTAGCTGAAATTGATTAACAAACTCCTCTGCTACTTAACAAACCAGATCAATAGCCCACAAGTGTAATTGACTTGATGCTATACTTTGATTAAAAAGTGTTCCTTTATTTTTTTTTTGAGCAGTGTATATAGATGAACTCACTTAAATCTTTGTAAAGTTGTACTGAAGACTCTCCAGTATCTTCGGCGTTGACAAGGCCAACTTCTTGTTAGTGATCATGATTGAATACAACAGGTAGTTTCTCTTTGCAGGCATACAAGGATTTTTTACACCAATCATTGAATTAACCAATACTCAGAGCAATAGGAAAGTCCAAGGAACCCATTGAAGAGCTAAGAAGGAGAATTAGAGTAGATTTACACAAATTGAGAAGGCCTCTTGGAGCGATTTCTAAACAACTGTAGATTTAAAGATTATCAGTTCAAACAACTGTATTAGGAATCATTCAGATTTGTCAGCACTTTGCCAAATTGTGGAAGAAGACCCAAAGTGTCTAACCCTAAGATGAGAGGAAATTGGTTAAAATGTTCAGGAACAACCGAGGAACCACCAAGGCTCCAGTCTGCTATGAACTGGAAGATGCTGGAGCACCAGTGTCCACAGCAAGGGAAGTTTTACTGGGAGGGGTTGTGACCAAGCAAGAAGCCCCTGCTCCAAAACTGACAGCTGCAAACTCAATTGAAATTTGAAGATGTCTTTCTTCAGTCTTCTGGAGAAACGTGTTATGGTCAGACGAGACAAAGGTGGATTTATCTGGCCACAACGACGTTAGTATGTTTAGAGTTAATGGCGATGCTTTCAAATGTAAGAATACTGTACCATCTGTCGAGCATGGTGGTACCATCATGCTCTGTGGATGTTTTCCTGACAGTGGTACTCGCACATTGTACAAAGTGGATGAAATAATGATGAAGATGGAGTACCAAATTCTTCAACTTCACCTCAAATTCACAACTACTGTATACGATTCAAACGTGGTCAAATCTGTATGTTCCAACAGGACAGTGATGCCAAACACACATCAAAACTGGTTTGGGGATGGATAAAGCAGGCTAATATTAAGCTTGAATGATGACCTTTCCAAGAGCCTCAATCCTATTTCTGGACTATGCTTAAAGGCCAAGTCTGTGCCAGGAAACCAATTAATTTAAGTGAACTCTACCAATTCTGCCAACAAGAGTGATCAAATATCCAGCCAGAATTATGCCAGAAGCTTGGTGATGGCCAAGACGTCTTATTGAGGTCCAACTTGCCAAGGGACATTTAACCAAACAGAGGGGGTATATGGATGTCTGTGCTTCTGTATGTATACTTTGATTCTGTGGATTGGAGAAAATCCAAAATACACTCAAACCTGTGCACCCAATTTCTGTTTTTTTTAAGTCATTAAATATGTATGCTGTACAATCTCTCCACCCTGGAAAAAGAACAGTTCAAAGACATCTTTAAAATTCCCCATGATATTCATGACCACAGCTGTAACTTCATTTATTAGTTGCTGAGTTGATATGAGACAGTTCTCAAAGTTCACCCATAAAAATCTATGTAAAGATTACCAAAGGTATGGATTTCATAGAGCTGCCATTGGCTGTTCCGATTTGTAAGATCAGGAGGTCATCAGAGGCGGGTGTCTGGTTATGACTAAGAAATAAATCAACAGCTTTCCATGGAACAGTTAGTACTGATCAAGCCCAACAAAAGAGACATCCAGAACACAACTGTCTCCTATTGTGCCCCACAGCAATAACATTTTTTTTTTACCATTTAAAACCGTGGAAGAGATTCAGCATGCAAGTGATTAGAATAGTGAGAAATGTCTAAAGAACACAGGAGCAGCAGTTTACCAGCAGCTAAACTTAACTGAACTTAAACTTTTTATTTATGGTATCTTTTGCAACTTCATTGTATTACATGAAGAACTAATATAGTCTCAAGAGTGGAGAAAGTTTCACTGGAACTAAACAACAGCTCCACTCTTGATTATTATGTATGTTCAGGTTTTTGCAAAACAAGTATTTTGCATGCACCTGAGGTGGTCTTAACTCAGCTTTTTTTTAATATAATTCTATAACTCGTTCTTTCTCAAGTTGTGCAGAGTGTGATGGAATTTTTGACCTCCTGGTTTCTGACCTTTTCTAGAACAAACTCAATAGCGGGGATTAGAGCGAACCGCTACAGTACAACTGTCCATGTATCAAGTACAGCAGAACTATTTCTTATCAGATTTTATCCACTATTATAAACTGAGAAGAAAAATATGTTTAGGTGTATTCAGTATTCAAAACAGTGTGTGAAGCATAAGAAAATGTTTCTGTCACCAAAATCTGAATGCTAATATAGCTAAAACTGGTGTTAATTGTATCACTTTTACTTTAATATATGTGCATGACGTTTTTCTTACATGCAACAAATATTTTGGGGTTTTTTTTCTTTTGTTTTCTTTCGTTTTTGCAAATTTTGAAAAAAAGAAGGACACAAGAAATTATGTTTCTTGTGTGTTAACATCATCTAGGTCCTCTTTGTGGAAGCACAGAGAGTCCCTCAAAGAATAATAGTGCCTGAATGTTGATGCAGCACAGCAGCATCTGGGTATTCTGTTATAATCCTTTCAGCTCTTTTGGGCTTTTTTTTCTTAGATTATCTGATTGTGAGAGCATGCCAGTGTGAATTACAATGTCTGTGCTCATGTGATATGTATGTACTGTGTTTTAAAGTTCATACAACGGGCACTGAAATTTGTATGGTAATTGCTGCTTAGAATATTAATAATGCATTCAGCATATTCGCTGTTGGGCGGGAGTGTATGTACAGTTAGGAGAAATGAGCGTTGGCTTTGCATTAATACCTTGTATTTAAGGGATCCCCCATCCCCCCACCCTTAGCTCTCCCTGTGCCATCATGCATTAAAGAGCAGGAGATTTCATTATGTGTATCTGAGGTGCTTTGGAAATTTTCAGTTACTGCTAAGCAAGCATGAAAACAGCTGAGTTGTTGTTGGTGTCCAGGAATGATATGTCTCTCTCTTAGATCTACTGACATGTAGAGTTAATTCTAGATTAATCTTTTACCTGGGTTAAAAATGATTTGAAGATGAGGCGAATAAAGTGTTCAAATTCTACTGAAAATCAGCTAAATGAGCGGTTGGATTTATAAAACTTAAGATGTTGTGTAAGGACTTTGGTGCTGTAATGCTTTGTGCTTTGATTCCACAGTCGTGTGTCAAAGCACTTACGATGCTCCCATTATTACTCATTCTTGCTTTTGTGATGACGAGGGACTCCAGCTGGAGCCATTTCTGTTCTCTCTGTTTGAATCAGCACTGATCAGCTGTGACTTTCTGTTATTTTCTGTTCTCCTGTTTTTGCTCACCTCACTGTGTTTCTCTCATTCCCTGTTGGTCAATTGCCTTCCATTGTGACCCGGTGTGTTTGCGTGGGCGGAGTGAGTACTGTTCTCTGTGGGCGGCCGTCCTGAATCACACAGGCTTCCTGTGTTACATGAATAGGTATTTGATTTCACTATAGCCTCACCAGTAGCGCACCATCTTCACCTCCATTTGTTTGCGTCTAGCTGCTGAATGCACATTTCTAAATGTGCATTTAAGCCTCATCATGGAAACGAATGACAAATCATTTATGGACAATGCCAGAGCAATCATTGCTAGATTAGACAAATCTTTTGAGTGGGAAACATTAATCGAGTGCTTTTCTTTTACATGCACCACATTTAAAACATCTATTACAGTATAAGCATTCTTCCTGGACATGAATGTTAGATATTTAGCGCAGAACTGATAACTCTTTAAAACTTAATCCACCAGTAGCACAAGAGTCAGCACTTTACCCTCAGATGTTTGTTTATAATCCAAGTTAAACTCCCATATATTTAGCAGGTTCACCAATTACTAACTTTATAAATGAGATCAATTGGCAAATGTTGATGCTCATTTTACCATTTCATCACTTTGAAAATGTAACGTAAATGCTCTGAGGCCCTGGTATTTGTCTTGTCAGGCTGCTTATTACTCATCACATTTCCATCATCGCGGGAGAGGGAGAATGGCGAGGTGTCAGCCATTTTTCTTTGCATTTCATGGAATGTATGTCGTCATTAGCAGTTTGCCATCTCCTGTACGTGTGTTTATTTTTTAATACAAGCTATGAAATTAACCCAACACAATTCTCTCCCTCTTTTTGGAAGCAGGTCTTGTTGAGTTTGCTTTGCCGTGTTTGGCCTCTAACATGTTGAGTTTTTAGTAGATTATTGAGTGATAATCATTATAATTATTAATGAATAATAATCATTTTAAATTATGAGTGCTACATAGTAAAGATCTTTCTGAACAGATCAATGAAAATAGAGACTTCTCTTATTAATAAAGTCAGCCTGAACTCAATAAACTACTTTTTTTTATTACAGGTGGCCTTCTGCTTTTCTGTTAATATGATGAATAAGGATATGTATAATTGCATTAAGTTTTTATATTTATTTTGTTTCTCATTATCAAGTGTGTTGTATTGGACTCGTTGAAGGTCATGCTCTTACAGTTCATGTGAAATAGCCAATAAATTCCTCAAAAACATTCATTCTGGAAACCTCTATAGAGTAAGAGTAAATATAGTTTTAATTTCTGTTGAGTAATTGAAGATTTAACATTTCACTTACCTCTTACTATAATATATTGTAAAAGGTAAGGAAAAGTATGTAAACAGTAGTAGGTAAAAAACACCTGTGAAACTACAAACAGCTGCTCACCCCTTGAGTGGTTTTTTATATGCGGTTATGTGTGTGCTTGTGTCTAAAGGAGTCCGTAATTCTGTTCTCTTTGTTCCTGTTTGGTTGTTCGCTGCAGCTGGTATATAATTTGTGTATTTCTAGAAGAATTTCTCTTAAAGACGGGAAGGTGTAACCTTTATGTTTTGCTTTTTGTGTTGCCAGAAACAACAGCAACATATTTTCTGCTGCAGCACTTTTTTTCCCTTCCATTCTTTTTCTGTATATTGTTGCTGTAAACTTCAGTGAGTTGGCAGCGATCATTGAACAATAAAGCACTTATCGGCCTGTCTGGCAGCTTTTTCCTGCCTTTAGTAAGACGCTCTCACGTCTATTCCCCATCTCTCTCTCTCTTTGATAGGCGAGCCATACTGGAATGCGCTCCTACATTTACAATAAGAACTCTGTGATTGGCTCACAGGCAGAACACTGCGGGATGCGGACATATTTCTTCAGTGCGGACACACAGGAGGACATGAATGGCTGGATCCGGGCCATGAACCAGGCTGCGCTGATGCAGCAGAGTCACATGATAAAGAGGTTGGTCTCACTCTACTGGGTTCAGTTGGTTGGGGTTCTAGTGCAAGTTTGCACAGAAGAACTGGATATCTATTGAGATTAGATTAAAAAAGGGACCCTGGATGTCCCGATCAAAAACAACTAGAACCTTTGCTAGTGCATCATGCTTTAAGGACTCAACAGCACTGTTATACTGCAGTCCTGAAGGTCAGATTCTTTAGTATCTATATGATTCACTAATAAAATTATGTTTTCCGTAATGGGCTGCATTGTAACTTCAGTATTCTGCAGCTGTGAGTCCAGCTGTGTCTGCAAAGTAGACTTTCTCAAATATTTAATGGAGGGCAGAAATGCTCTAAAATATATAGCCAGATACTCGCTGTATACAGAGTTATCTTACATTAGCAGGCTGTACTGCATAGCTTAAATGATCTGTGCAATGTTGCCATCTAGAGACCAATGTACATCACTACCTAATTTTTTAATAATATTTTGGAAAGTGCTCAAAATCCCATTGTTGTGTTCTTTGAAATGAAATACAAGTTATGTGAAATACCCATTAGACATTAGTGTCCATCAACTGTATGAAGTTTGTGAAACTGTAAATAACACACCAAGAAAATCCAATGTTCGGGAATAAGGATACATGTTTTAAAGTATGGAGCATTAGGTTGCAATGCATTAAAAAGGTGGTGCTCTAAACTAAAGTATTTGATGAAGATAAAGTGAGTGATATTACTCCGGTGCTCTGGGGTTTCCATTTTAGCTCCTTTGAAAATGTGCAGTTGGATATTTAATGAATAGCTCCCCGTGCTCTGGATTTGTGTCTCTGCAAATGGATTTGGAAATTACCTTTAGGACCACTTAAGGTTGATTAGAGTTCCCATTGTGTTCTCTAGCCACTGATTAATACTGTGTAATCTCATAACCCTGTAACAGTAATGTCAGGTATAATTTACCTTACATAATATACTTGATAAAACATATTATTTTCCATCAGAATATTTTGAAGTACAACATTACATGGAAAACTGAAGTACCCTTCTTTTATTTCTCCCGATGTGTATCATTAAAAAGGTGTCATGAGGGGACCTTAAACAGCCTCTAAAATTAGTGAAAACTTCCTAAAGAAAAAAAAGGGACTGGGAACTTCTCCGGTCTACTCATTCCTTCGACACAGAGTCTTTTCCAGTAAAGGCATAATCTCCCTGCATCACTGACAACTCGGGGGATATGAATAAAAATGGCATTTTTGACAGGGTAAAAATGACCAGCTGGCTATAATTTTTTTAACCATATGAATTCTCTTGGAAATTACCACTAAGTGATATTAATTCATCGTGTGGGTGAAAATCATCTGACGTCAGTGAAACTCTTTACATTTTTACTGGCAGGTTTGACATTGGTTTAAATATCATATCAATCCTATGTCATGTCTTCACAGAGAGGTGGAGAAGCCAGAGAAAGCTGCACAACAGGCAGTCCCACAGACCAACCATGTCCACACTAACCAGAGCTCATCTCAGCCAGAAAGTGCTCACAGGACAGACAGAGGGGAAGCTCAGAGCAATGGTATCAGACTGGCTCACGGAGACGAGGTGAGGTATGGATTAGAGATCCAGGGGAAACCCAGTCAGACAGCCCCACAGGAGAGAGTAGAGAGACTGTCTCCAGACGCTGTTAATGATGCTGCCCATAAGAATGGACAAAAGACTGTAATCCAAGTGGCTCTGCCACCAGAACAAAATGGAAATCTTGTCTATCAGAGGGGTTTCGTTACACGGGCAGACACTGAGAAGCATGTTCAGAGGAAGAACACGTTGGCTCAGGTGGAGCACTGGGTCAAAGTTCAAAAAGGAGACCCCCCGAAGAGGTCAGTCTGACTTCACACAATCAGTTTGACTCAACTAACATTTCTCTATAACAGCAGCATGACTAATGACAAAGAAACTTTGAGTCTATGCCTCCCTCTAGTGGCTTTTATGAGGATTCACTTATTAGATTGCTTTAATCTTTCTATTGAATTTCATTTTATCTTATTTAAAGCATTATGGCTCTATAATAGATTAAAAAAACACAGCTAAAAGATTTCCTTGTTCTTCTTTCTTTCATAGTGCTCCCTCTGCTGAGTTCAACCTCCCTCGATGGACTCCTCCCTTAAAGCCCAAATCAAGTGCAGCAGATGTCACCTATCAGTCATTGCCAAAGTCTCCCCGTCTACCCTGTGGCAGCAGCTCTCCTCCAGCAACATGCAATCTGCCCAGTGACTACAAGTACGCCCATGACCGGCTCAGCCACTTCCGTATGTCCACTGACGAGCGAATGGCCACCAAGGAGGGAATGGTGTGGCAGCTGTATGAGTGGCAGCAACGGCAGCAGTTTCGTCACGGCAGCCCCACCGCTCCTATTTACACCGGCCCCAACTTCACAGACTCCTCATCTTTCAGAGTGACTGTAGAAATGCCACGCTCCATCTCTGTTCCTCCATCACCATGTGAAGTCCCACCATCATCCTTCAAGCCCCTGTCTCCACGCAGACCACACACTCCTTCAGACAGACGCACAGTAAGGCCCTTGGATGAATTGGCACCAGGGGACAGCACAAGATCAAGCTCACCCGGGCATTTTTGTGCCCATCTTTCTCAGGTAGCACACCTAGTTAAGGAGGCGCTTAGTTTGCCTTTCTTTCAGTTAGATTTGTACATTTAGAGTATTAATTGCAGTTCTTAATACTCTAGTTCTAAAATACTCAATGGGATAAAACAGAGAACTGTGCACAGAGAAATGTTGCATTCAGTGAACAGTAATAATTTAATATCCATTTTATTAAATAAACCTGCAAATACCTGTTTTTACTTTGATTTACATGATGATAAACTGTAGTTAAGATATAATAGGTAAGAATAGTGCACGTGTCATTCCATATTTTTAATTAGCCTCCCATAGATTAAAACCAGCAAAGAACTGATTCCTCTGTGTAAGAGGACCTTTGTTAATTGGATATTAAATATTACTGGTTACATTTTCTTTTGCTTTCATCTAAAAACAAAAAGTCTTTTGACTGATTGGTTATCTAAATAATTAATTGACTAACGAATAAAATAAATGGCAGAGTAACTGAAAATAATACTTGTGTTCCCAGCTAGTTCAATTAATCTCTTCAGTGTATCTTGAATGATGGGAACAGTGGAGTTTTTGTGGATGGTGTGAAAGTAGCCGGTGTGTTGACAGTGTTGTTTCTCTCCCATAGTAAGCTTGGATGGAGACCTGCACATAGTGTTGGATGGAAAGATGAAAGTCCCACCCTTTATAAATTTATGTGCTGATACTCAGTAATTGGGCCTTAAACACTGGTGATACTGTGAGACAGTAAACAGCAGTGGCCTGTCATTGACATGGGACTGAAGTAAAACTCAGTGTTTCACATGTTCTGAGCCAAATGACAAAGGTCTCATTCTCATGGTAGCTTGTGGATATGAGGTGTCACAACTTGGAGAATGTTGTGAGCTCACAAGGACACCATGGGAAGATCGCGCGAGGAGCATGAGAAGGCTCCGACTTTACAGCGCGCACACTTTGATGCTCATGTGAATCGTTTGCAGATTCACACAGTCCACACCCAGGCCTACTCCACAGGTGGTGTGAGCGCATGCGAGTAAAAGCTCGCTACTCTGCCGTCCCCCCAAAACGTCGTAGCGCTCAGACAGCACCGCCACCGCCACAGGAGACGGAGCCCAGGAGCACGTCCTGTAATCCACACCCTGCTCTCTCTCCCCACCACACCCTCCACATGTGAAAAAAATCTCCCTCCAAACCATCACCACATTTGCCAACACACACAACCCTCATAACCAACCCGTTGGCCTTACACAAGTAAACAAAGTGTTGCAGATGCTCTGTTTCCCCTATGATTCAACCAAGTGTCAAGACTCTAATTACAACCATAAAATATAGTGACGCGCAATTATGGAAAACCCTCTAGAGGATACATTTTTAACAAAGGTAGCCACAGTGACTATGCTAGGGAGCGATGTTTATGGGAACTAAATTTAGTTGGCACTGAACTTAGTTTTGGTGCACCCAGCATCTCTGAGGCTGATGGTGCTCTCTGGCTGGAGTGCACTTAAGTAATAGCGATCTGTGTGCCTCTGCGGAATATCATTAAGAAGTATGTTTTATTAGCAGCTAATCCAATTTGCCCTGGGCTTCTCAGCACCCTATAAACATCTCTACTGTATCTCAAACATCAGCAGCGGTCTCTTTCTTCTGATCTCGCATTTAAATAAAAAACCTATTATACAGCAAAAAAATTGTGGCATGGGAATCTCAAAGGGAATGGCTTACAGTGCTTCTCTTGCTGGTAGCAAACAAATGTTATTTTAAGAAAGCAGGTTTAGTATAATTTATGTGTAGTTAATTAAATCTCTTGTTGTTTGTGTCCTTTTAAGCTTCTGTGGTGGGCCTGGTTTTCGCTAATTCTGTGTGTTAAGCAAAAACGTCAAATTTTTCCGAGCCCTGTAGCATCTGAAAACTCAGGGCACACCTTGTTTCGTATAAGAGTAGGAGTGATGAAAGCGAGAAAAGGATAGATGGAAAAAATAAATCTGCTGTGTAGTCAAATTTGTTTGCAGACTTGGAGGCAATGGTTTAACTTTGACTTAGTGTGATGAAGTGATCCATATATCACTTTCAACACACTATTGAAGATTATTTAGTAAATCAGATATTCTGTTTGATTTCATTCTATATGATCTGCGTTAACAAGTGAACGAATTGCATTTCTCCACAGAATTCCCAAATAGAGAGGAGGTCCGTGCCAGCCATGGGCTACATCACACACACAGTCAGTGCTCCCAGCTTGCATGGCAAAACGGTATGAGCTTCTATTACATTAATATTACTTACTTGGATCAATATGAAAAATGGACTTTTTGTAATATTAACAAAGCGTTATAATAGTCTAGGAAAATGAATCCAGGTAAGAACTGGAAACGTAATTAATGGGGGCCGTCTGTGACATTATCACATGTAGAATTTGTTCCAGTGTTTTTGTTCCTGATAGCATTTCTGTTCAGACAGCACAGCAGGCCGTCCTCACATGACAGTCTTTGTTGTGTAGCTCTAGGTTTTACATTTTCAGGTATTATTAGGACACATTGTGTTAAAGGTACATGAATTATCACGAATTCATTCATGACTTCATGCATGAAAAACAATGAATTCATTAATTAAAGTAAAACCGTGTAAAAATATAACTGTATAAAGAAACTATAGGGGGAAAAGTTACTTATATCCAGAACATAAACATACACAGTTTGCTGTTATGTGTAGAGACAACACTGACTTTGGTCCCTTTTATGCTCAGATGATTCAGATGTTGTTGTTATGTGGTTCAACAAACAACAACAATAAAAACATTCCTCTAAAAATGGTCAAGGATTGGACTTAAACTGAGTGAAAAAAGCAAATGTCCACAGAAGCTTTGGAAGAGCTATTGTTCAATACTACTGAAAAAGTCTGGCTTCTTGGAAATAAAATATAAAGAAATGAGGTGTGACTCAAGACTTCTGCACAATACTGAAAATTACAAAAATGAATGTATAAAATATCTGAAATATTTGGGGGCAGGGCCAGTGTTAGATAAGAGTGAGGATGAGGTACTGGTGTTTAACATGTGTTTTTCATAAATGAATTAATGCTATTAATGTGTCCCGTTTTCTATGAATAGGTGACAATTCATGTACCTTTCACATAAAGTGTTACATTATTGGAGGCAGCAGTATACTGGTGTCTCTGCCACACTCCACAGTTACTGCAGCTCAGCCACTTTACTGCCCAGATGATTATGAAATATTTCCTCTCATCCCTCTGTGCTTTCACTGGCCCCTAAACCCGGGCTACGCTACAGCCAGAGGAGCTGACTCTGCTCCTCATTCAGCTTCGGAGGCACCAGGCCAAGATGGCTGGTGCACATAGTCCCAGCAATGCATTCGCTCACCTGCAGCACCACCAGCACAACGGCCTACTAGGCCCCAGCATGCAGGTCAGGGACCCTCATATTTCCCTAATGCAGCCCAGTGCATCCTTTGCCAGTGCATTGTGGTCCCCTGCTCCCCAGCCATTCCCATACATTACTACCCTATCATCGTTACAGACTGTGCAGTTTTCTGATTCTGCTTGGATGTCTTGTTCATTTAACCACTTTGACATGACTTGTATTGTATTAACGGTTATATATTATGGATACTCGGAGCCTTGTGTGACTGTTTGTAAACAGGGATATGCCATGTTTGGAGCATGTTGCTTGTGGCCCATGCCTGTATTTTACACTTTGCGTTGTCTCATAGATGTATAACCTTGCACAACCACAATAATGTCTGATTATCAGAACATTTCTGTGTAGTTGGGAAGCAAACACAATGCTGTAAGAGCAGCAGCGACAACTCCACCCAGTTTTTAGCAACCGACCATTCTCTGGCCATCCTCCACGCTTATGGAGAAATATAAACTCTCTGTCTGACCACATGTCATGCACATGTCTGTGTTCCTCAGTTGTGCATAAGGTCATACATGAGACATTAAACCAGATCAAAACAATTACTTGATTACTTAATTAGAGCTTGACTGTAGATAAAAATAGAGAGGTAGAAGTGCACTGTAATTGAGACCAAGTTAATTAAAGTTCTGCTAGAAAATCCCAAATAAAGGCCCTAAGTGTCATCTGATCACGCATTATCCTTTGCAGCTTCATTTCAAATGATTTATCTCTCCATTGCTCATTTAAAGGCTGATGATACTTACATACAACTGAAGAAGGACCTGGAGTATCTAGATCTGAAGGTGGGCCCCAACAAAGTAAATGGCACTTTGTCTTTTTCATCTTCTTCTCCACCTCCCCTCTCTGGACTACAATCTTGTTCTCCTGTCGCTGCCTCCAACATCTGCCTCCCTGTTTCCCTCTTTTCCTTTCTGTCCTCTGTTCTATTTCTGTCCTTTACAATGGAATTAACATTTCTCGAAACTGTCTTCTTATTGCACAAATGATCAATTTAAGGATAAAGAAAAAGATACTTTTCAGTTTTGCTTTGATAAATCCTGAAAATTGTCCAGTGAAACTGGTATAAAGTAATAATGATGCTGAAGTGTTGAAGTGTTTTATTGATGCAGCTCTGCATCAGTAAAAAAAAAAAAAAGAAAGGAAAAAAGCAAAGTGAGTTGAGGGAAGTCATCTTGTGATACGCAGTACAGCAAATAACTTTTCGCTTTCTGGGTTCAAAAGAGATCAAAAAGAGATCAGTGTGTTTGAAATGCCCACGTCATGTTTTGCTCGAATGTGAGGATGATGTGCATACAAGTGAAATAGACCATTGTACTGCTTTTTAAATGGAATGTGACGCATCCCAGTAAATTATGCAGGATCTTTACACATGAATCCCTTCATCCGATCATCCATCGTGTGATACTCACCACTGAGATTTTGAATTGCATGCTAATAAGCACCACTAACAGTACTGAATGTCTGTTTGACTTTTTGCTTTTGTTTTATTTGTTAGAGCATAACAGATGGCCTAATTAGGCTCTTTAGGAAATTTTATGTATTTTTTATGTATTAGCAAAGTAAATACGATTTTATATTATAGGCTGAGTCATAGTTTTATTGTGGTAACTGGTGGAAATGGATGAAAATGTGCAGCGGTGTAAGTTTGCTATGGTCTTCAAAAACTCCTACAGATACTTGGTAATGCACTTAATTAGAGCTGGCAAAGGGACAGACTGCAAAAAACATAGTCAAAACTTGTTTATTTTGAGTTGATTTTTGCATAGTTGGTCCTAACTCGTAAGCACCCACGCCTTTTAAACTCAGTGCCCCAAGAATGAAACTGAGACTTTCTTTTAAAAACTCAAAGTTTCCAAAGCCAAGAAAAAAATATGCTGGTGATCACTGTAATAATTTTCCCAGACTTCATGACGATCTCTCTACAACCACAGAATACATAATAAAACTTTTTCTCACAGACTGTGCAATACCCCCACAAGACTACTAATTGACCGTGACATGTAAAATAAGTGGAATGTCCCTTTAACTGAGTCTCCTATTTGCACTGGTCCATACTGCTGTTCAACGTGTGGTGACCCTAATGTGGGCGATATATGAATAATCAACCTTTTGATCTCTGAAAATTACTGACTCTGATAGAGAAGTGGCTGACAAATCTCTGCGTCATTATCTTGTGAACCTCCGGGTGCGATGCAAAGACCGGCAGTCGCTAGATACCCTGTACTATTAGCCTGATATCAGCAGAGAAAAATATCACAACTATAGTGGAGCTAGTTAAGTCTATACGTTTCTGGAAAATGACAGTTGTTTTTGTTTTTGTTTTTTTTTTAGTTTTTTTTTTAGTAATTTTGTTGCTACGATGGACTTTAAATTAAACCATATAGATGTCCCTGAAATGCAGACTTTCAGGAATTACATGCATTTTATGCATGGTTCCCCATTTTCACAGGCTAATTAGACAGACTAAAATAATTCTAAACCTAAGCATTGTTTTTAATACTTGGTAACATCAGGCCTGTTCACTCATTATTTCAGTACAAATTAAGCAGACAAAATATCTGGAGCTGATTCTGTGTTGAACTTGGACTTGGCTGCGGTTCACTGGTACTCTCAATATGAGGTCCAGATAAGTTGTTATTGCAGGTAAAGGAGGCCATCATGTCACTGAAAAAGAAAACTAAATCTATCACAAAGAAAAAAATTAAAATAGTTTCCAAATCTATGATCTGGTACATCCTTAAAAATAAAAAATGAACTGCCCACCTCAGCAACACAAAAAGGTTTGGAAGACACGTTTCCAACGTCCAGTCAAGCAAAAAACACTCTCGACAAGGTGGTTTAAGAGATGCCTTCATGAATGTAAATATAGAAGTTTACTGGTTACACACAGAAAAGGAGCCTGCACAGTTCTGCAGAATAAACCGCTGGACAGTAAACCACATGATGTGCCAAAAATGGTGGAGGCAGTGTAATGGCCTGGTAGTGAAGGAAGTAGCGGGATGAATTCTGAAGAGTGTCACAATGCAGATGGCAGCATGGTGGTTAGCACGGTTGCCTCACTGCAAGACGTTGCTGGGTTCAAATCCATCACTGGTCTAGGGAGAGGTTTCAGCACCCCTGCTAGATAGGTGGAAGTGAATGGATTGAAAGCAGAAACCAAAGGGTACTTCAGTGAACCCCTAACCGATCATCTGATGATGTCCACATCACTGGCTACAACTGATTTTTTTATCCAAATGTTATAAACAATTGGACAAAAACCGCATTGTTCCTCCTGTATCCGAGGGTCCTTTCCAGCACTCTGGCATAGACTTTCCCAGGGAGGCTGAGGAGCATTTTAATAATCAACGCCTTTGTTAGGTCTCCACTTAAAAACGTTCCCATTCAAAACCATGGATGTGAAAAACAAAATCTGAAAAAAACTTTTTTCTCCCATACTGGTAATATTAAGGAGTTGTTTGTTAAGTTACAGTAATAAGCATCCTGTAAATAGCAGCGTAAGAGCTTTTTTCCAAACACAAAGATGTAGAAACTCTATCTGCATAAATGTTTGAACGAAGCTATAATAAGGTTTTTTTTTCCAATTTTGTATCAGTTTTTTTTTATTTTGTTTTCCTCCTTAGTAAACTCGGCTTAACTTGTGTATCAGTCCCATTATCTGTAAACTAGAAATATGTATCAGTTTTTTATTTTGTCATTCGTTCAACTTTAGGTTACTGGACGTGACAGTTTAAAGAAAGAAAGACCATCAAGGCCTGTGAAAATAGCAGAAAGTGATGCTGATGTAAGTAAATCATTCTGTTCTCAGGATTTACAAAAACAGTCAGATAAGCACCCTGTTTATCCTTCTCTGTTTTTCCCCTCTAAGATCTCTGTTTCCGACTTCTGACAATCCACTACAGAGAAGCAGCTGACTTTAGTCTGACTTTACTGTGTGTTTTAGTGTGGTTTGCCTGCGTGTGTGTTCTTAAGTTGTGGTAAACAGAGGCTGTAGAGGGAAGGGAACGTATTTGCGTTGCAACACTGTGGGGACACCCATCCATGCAGCACAGTGAGGGCCTGAGAGTATCGACCACAGCTTTTATTTTCCTCCCTGCAATTTAAAGGGAAAAATACATGTAATGGGAGTTTTAGATGTTGAGCTGTTAAATTTTTCAGTTTGATTTCCCAGATTCTGCTTTCCTCATTCTTTGTTTTCTGCTGAATAGAGGTAAATAAGATGGATGTCCTGGCTTTTCATCATTAGCATTGTTCCACTTTAACAATTTATAAGAAATTGCCAGTAAATTTATCGGAACAATGAATATTTCATGCAATTAAAAACAACAATATGTGGCAGCGAAAATAAAAACAGCTTAATTATTAATTGAACAGAATGATAAATAGATCTGAGAAGAAAAAAAACACTGTTTGAGAAAGACTGTGAACTAGGCAGTCTTATGTTGTTTTCATAAACACATAACCCATTTCTGGGAAAACAAATCTGTCACTCTCTGTAAACACGGCTTTCTCCAAAAGTGAATTGAAAATATGGATTCTTGATTATGATTACTCATAATGGGTATTACCAGAGCTCACCCCCAAACTAGATAGTATAGAGGCTTTTGATATCTGGCACTGCACCGATGAGAGGAATTCCTTTGAGCTTTTTACACAGATGAGCCGTATTGACAGACTGAGACGATCAATTTGTCTTATCTGGGTGCATTGTGGAATAGAGTTGAACAAAGGCAAGAATGGAAGAGTTTAACGGTGTTGCAAACAGAAGCCGTATCTAAAAATCTCAGGCACTGTTTTATCTCTTTATTTTCTGTCTACACTCTGCCGTATTATCAGAAGCGATAGGAAGAACTGAGTTTTCCTCCATTCTCACTGTTTCAATATGTTTTCTTTTAGGTGAAATTAAGTCGACTGTGTGAACAAGACAAGATTCTACAGGAGCTAGAGGCCCGGATACGCACTCTGAAAGAGGACAAGGTTTGAGTTGTATATATTTGTTTGTATTCTTGTGTGGTCTATGAAGGCTTACGTGTTTATGACAATGTTATCGTCCCCTGGTGTAGGACAAGTTAGAATCTGTGCTGGATGTTTCCCACCAGCAGATGGAGGACTACAGAGATCAGCCAGCTCATGCTGAGAAAATTGCCTATCAGCAGAAATTACTACAAGAGGACGTGGTCCATATCAGGGCTGAAATATCTCAAGTATCCACAGTAAGACCCGGGATTTGCAAGTCCATTGTGCTTATGACAAAAACTACAGCCTCCTTCTTCAGTGAAACTGGCTCAGACTTTTTCATCCAACTCTCATTTCTTCATATTCTCCTATGAAAATGTGAAATAGGTGCACTGATTTATTGAAGCATGTGCAAACATGTACATATGTGGAAATATAGAGTTTGCACAATTTTAAAAATTTTGAAAGTCAATATTTGGTATGACCACTGTTCAACACAGTCTGAACTCTCTTAGGAACGATATCTTTCTTCTTGGAGGACATAGGTCAAAGGTCAAAGGTCTTCTTTGGCTGTTGGATCCCTTTTTTTCCGTTCCGTGTTCAGATGATCCCACAGTCTTTCAGTAATGTTGATTTCTGGGCTCTGGGGAGACCAATCCATGACCGGTAGTGTTCTTTTGTGTGATTTTTATATCTGTATGCTTTTGCTACACTCGCAGTGTGTTTGGCATCATTGCCGTGCAAAACAAATGACAGCTACCCTTCCAGTGAGACCATTTCAGGCTTCAGTGAACAGGAGATGGTACAGCAGAAGGACCAGATGTATGTTTCATGTCCTGTGTCGGGTCTTTGATTTGTTTTCTAGATTATTTTCTTAAGAGCACGGCTTTCAGATATTATTCATCTGCTATAGATAGGTCTTTTTTGCCCTACTACTTCTTCTTCTTTTGTTCTCTACTACTTATTTCCTCTCATTGTTTAAGGAAACCCTGTACACCATTTTTGAGATAAAATGAGTTTTTGGCTAGTACAATTTTTTGAAAAACCTTGTTTTGACATTTGACACTGATGTTTTGGCAGGTAAGGGATCAAACTACTCAGGCTCTTACAGTAAGCACATGCTACTAAAGAAATGTTTTATTGGTTGAAAACAAGATGTTCGCTTCTATTTTTAGTTGTTCCTTTTTTATGGTTTCTGCAACTGGCACAATGTTTCAGGATGACTGTCACTATCAAAATGAGTGCTTAGGGACAAACCTACGGCTACAAAGAAATGAGTAGATTTCTCAGCCACTCAGAAAAAAAAATATTTGGTCAAAAAGTTCACTGATATTCAAAATATTTAGTGTTGAAATGAAAATTACGAGTTTCAAAAGAACATTCACAAATAAACCGCAAGATTATATGAAAGCAAACAAATGTGTCTTTGGCTTAAAGACATTTCCAGGCATTGGTTGTAGTCTGTCAGTGCACACTGCAATTTTAAAAAAAAGAAGAAGTGATAAATCATAAAAATCACCACTTAACACACCTGGTCTTAACTGCAGCTCACATACACGCCACTAAAACAGCTTTTTATTCACAAGCTAAGTACAGTGTGTGAACACTGTTTTTTTGGCATTGTAACACAGAGCGTGATGTGTTTTGTTCTTTAGGAGATGGAAAATGCATGGAATGAGTACAGCCAGCTTGAGAGGGACGTGGACTGGCTGAAGTCGGCCCTGCAGGGACAGATGAGCCGCTGTGATCTTTCTCAGGTCTGTGGCTCAGTGATCTCCATTAACTCCCGCAAGCAGTCGCTCGCTTTGAATGGGAATGAGCTAAATACTGCTGATGTCATATACTCAGACAAAGCAAAGAACTGGTTCAGAGGATCGTGTGTTGGATTCTAATTAAAATCTGTAAAATATGAAAATGTGTCTGTATGCGTCTGTGTGTGTGTGTGGTTCTGTGTTTCTATGTGAGCAGCAAGAGAAGGTCCAGATCAGAAAGGAGCTTTGGAGGATTGAGGATGTTATCGCAGGTCTCAGCAGCAGTAAAGCCAACTACAAAGTCACCATCTCCTCTGTTACCAACCCAGGTGAGGCAAGCGCTATAGGTTCCATGTCTACAAAGCAAATCGCTGTGGACCTGCGACTGTATCTTCTCATTAAAGCCTGCAGTCATATTTTTGTTACCAATCCCTTGAATGTTTCCCATAGGAAACTAAAAGTGCTGTCTTTACAGCATGTGTGTATTATTGTCATGTGATCATCCGCATCATATTCCCCAGAGAGGAAATTTGTGCCTTCGGTGTCAGTGTCATCAGTGCCTTCTGTGTCTGGGAGCGCGTCTGCTATGGAGATGAGATTGTCCCAGCAGCAGCAGCAGCACAGCCCCCACCTCAGTCCCAGTAGCCACACCCCCACCCTTTCCTCTAGTCTCAGCCAGCAGCCATTACACCATTCTACAGCTGTCATCAGTGGGCCTAAGTGGGTAAGTGAGTAAACTTAAGCTGGTTTGTGTTGGTTTGTTTAATCATGTGCTCTCTGCATTTGTGTGTTCAGCTTTGGTTGGTTAAATACACAGAAGTGCATTTTGTAGTCTGTGATTTTCAACTTCCCTTTTTTCTAGTTGGAGGTTTTCAACAAGCCATTAGCACTTTCCTTAAAATTAGTCTATTTACCCCTGTTGATCAATGAACTGAATGAAGTGTCAGGAAATAGAGAAATGTGAAATAATGTCCAAAAGTCCAAGAAAAAAAGTGAATATTTACCTTATTTGGCCACTAATTAGCCAAGTAATAAATGTAAGTAAACATTTTTGCTGGTGCTCATGCATCTTTGCATAAAACAAACTGAGTGAGTTAAGAAGATGACATTCAGTTCACTTTTATAGAGCTGTTTTAATCTCGTTATACTATGTATAATGACAATAAAGGCTTTCAATTCAATTCAAGTACGCCCAGCTGGAATGGAACAAGAAAAATGCAGTTAGGGCTGTAACCTCAGTGTTTGGTGTTTTTGAATAATTTGTTGTAAGATAAGCTAAGATGTAATTTTCTCAATTTGCTTTTTAAATTGTGCAAGACAAATGTATAAAAGTAACACTGAGCCCCGTTTAATCAACATTACAAGATAAACTAAGATATATTACATTTGTGACAAAATTTCCAAAACTGTTAAAAACTATTATATTTAATCTAATTATAGTTATCCAAACTGCATAACATCACAGGTGTTGTCTGTAGTGTTACTGGAATCTTAAAGAAAAATTGCCACGTGCTTATGTTGCAATCATATAACAATTTTGAAAATTGCTGCTTACCAAATTGTGACCAAATGCAAACTTTGTATTATGGTTTAGGCTTGAAGTCTGTGGATTTGGTCAGTTTTCCCTGGTTTCCTTCCACAGTCGAAAAAAAAATTCTAGGTTAGGTTAATTTTTTTGAATCTGTTCCCTGAGTCCAAGGTGTACTGCCTCCCTCACCTAATCTCAGCTGGAATAAGCTGCAGTGACACTAGCTGGATAAGCAGTCAAGAAAATTGATGGATTATTAAGTGCAGAAAAATAATTAATGTGTATTTCAAAGTTTAAACGTTTTGGAAATGTATTATCTTTGTCATTAATCCTGCTTTGTTTATACCAATGTGTGATGGAAGTCAAAGTGTAACAGCATTTCTATGACTGTATACTGTGTAATCTGTGTCATAGCCACTGTCATCAGGCTCTACAGTCTATAGAGTTACTTGCTCAGGAACTCTTCATCTTGGTATTCGGGGTCCTTGCAAGGCTAGAGTCCTTCTTCAGTTGTTTTCAGTGGTTCACATTTATTCTGTGCGCAGAATGAGGAAGATGTGCCTCCCAGACCTCCTCTACCTCAGCTCTACAGTCCCGATGAGCATCCCCCCGCTGTGCCTCCCTTGCCCCGGGAGACAACAGTCATCAGACACACCTCTGTACGTGGCCTCAAACGTCAGTCAGACGAACGTAAAAGGGACCGAGAGACTGGGCAGTACACAAACGGGGACGGCAAGGTACGCAGAGCTTGTGTGTATTGCTGTGTTTGCATTTTTAATGTCATGTTGTTTCTAATTTAAATCCACTCGTATATGTCAGGTGGAACTCAGGCCTTTCCTGAGTGATCCAGAACTCATGGGAGCTGGTGATGGCTCCAGTCACATTAGTGTTGTAACACCTGGGCATGACGGAGGTTACAAGACATTACCGAGCAGAGGTACATAGACAACAGTCAGTTCATCCCGCCAAAATGCTTTAGAATATTGTTTAAGATGAGAACAGACTTCTAACATCTGTGGTCTTCCCCTCAGGAACGGGCGGATCTTCACTTAGGTTAAATCAGTCTTCGAGCATCTCCTCATACGTTACCCTCCGAAGAGCAACGTCAGCAGTTGGCATAAAGGTGGGGGTAACAACAGAGTGAACATGTCACTCCAACCCCAGATTATATTCATTTATAATATTAATAAGACTTAATCAAGCATTTTAAAAGCAATTTAACAGCACTGTATAATTAAAAAAATGCTATTTTAGTCATATTTCCACCAGTCTAAAGTCTGCCATGTGTTTGCTCTTGTTATCATCTTTCTCTCTTCCCACTCGTCTCAGGAGAGACCAAAAAGTGCCTTGGAGCGTCTGTACGCTGTGGACCCGGCGCAGCAGCAGCAGAGGGGGAAGATGAGCGCTGATGAGCAGCTGGAGAGGATGAAGAGGCACCAGAAGGCCCTCGTCCGCCAGCGCAAACGCACCCTGAGTCACGGAGACCGCCACGCCGCTTCGTCGTCACGCACGTCATCCTCACGCTCACTTTCAGCAGACTTGGGATCAGTATGTTACTAGAGCAGCATCACACGTCACACTCTCACGCACGACGACAACCAAACTGAGAGTGGCGGTCTACAGCAGTAATGCATGGCTGTGTTGAGTGCAGTGGGTCTCGTCTCTGCTTCTCTTGTTACCAAGTTTATATTAAACTATTAAGTTAGTGCGGTATGGCATTTCACTGTGTGGCTCTATCTGTGCTTATTCAGCACGTGTTGTTTTCAGGCTTCAGTAGGTCTTTTTCGCCAAAGTCATTTGGCCTAAAGAACCCATTCAGTTGAGTTGCAGACTTGGATCCCTTTAAGAAAAAAATATTATGACTTAGGAGGAGAATGTGGTCTCCAAGTGCCTTTCTGGTGTGCTTGTCCTAAATGCCCTTCGGTAAAAAAGACCTATACAGATAAGTAGATACTTTTTTCTGGTCTACAACAAGCTGCAGCATTAAAAGTAGCACACATATATAACTGTTTAAGTGTTCATTATGAGGTGCAGATAATAACATTTACATTAAATAGTGATGATTTTGTTTTCTTTTTCAAAATCTTTACAAGATGAGATCTTGGCTATAAAACATATAACATATTAATGACCTCAGTCACTGCATTTCTCCCTTTTCTCTGCTATGGATTCTAACTTTGCTTTATCCATCATTTCTCACCCTTCCTCACTGACCTGTTCATTTTTCTTTCACATCAACACTATCCTACCACATTGATTTCTAACCCGTTGAAGTGTTTTGTGCTGTCACATAGCAGCCGTCTTGTCTCTCCTCGTGTAGATATTAAAGCCAGCTCTTCCATGTGTCCATGCTGTTGCTGTCCATATATGTGTGTCTGCATGTGTGCGTGTGTGTGTGTGAGGCAGAGAGAAGGAAAGTGCCTACTTATATTCTACTGACCAAAACATTTACGTACACTGAGCATTACATTCTTAAGCCCACTCTTGTCAATGTCATCGCACCATTTTTCTCACCTGATTTTTTTGTTTGTTTGTTTTAAATTTAAATGAAGATAAAACTGAAATCATATGTTTTATAGATTGGGACCAACTCTTGTCCCATTTAACACTTTTCCTGGGCAATGCTGATGTACTGATACTAACAGCACATTACATATCGCAACATATAGTGAGTTAGGTGATTGCATCATGTGCTCAGTGTTTTATCTGCTAATTACTGTTGGCTAGAGGAATCCTTCCTTTTACAAATGTGACTGCAAAAAATAAAAAATATTTTCTAAAGAACTCATTGGCATGTTTTTTTTTAATTTATTGCATTTTTTTCTGTAAACATGTATAACTTTCTTATGTCTGTTGAATTTGTCATCAGTTTGAGTGAAGTGTTGTGTTCTTGTCACACTTGTAGAGTTCTAGCATGCTGTGTTTTGAGATCTTTCATATCAGCATGCATACTCATTTATGCATGTGCCCTCTTTTTTTTTTTTACCTTTTCACACTTGTACACACACACACACACACACACACACACACACACACACACACACACACACACGCATTTGGACATTGTACATTGCAAGTAAAAACCCTCTGCAATCTTTAATATCATGTTAGGAATAGGACGAGCATGTGTGCCATGAATATAACCACGAAGGCAAGTGAAAGAAGTTTCACTTTTTCTTTTAGTCAAGAAAACTTGGTGGCAGCACCCTGTCCTTTGTTTCACAGTCTACATTTTTCCTGTGTGCGTTGTCCAGTGGAAGAGAGAGCAGGAGTTTGACCTGCAGTTACTCGAGAGGGCGGTTCAGGGGGAGGAGGCTCAGGGAGTTAGGAGTGTCCAGGGGGAGGAAAGACCTCCCGAGCACAAAGAGAGACCCCGCTCGCATTCGGATGAATGGCTGACCTTCCGCTCCATGGCCACAACCCCCCCTCCCACCCATGAGGTTGACCTGGAACCTCTGGACTATGACCTGGACCTTAACAAAGAGGTATTTTTTTTTTTCATTTTTTAAAAATAAGAAATACAGCTGACTAGGAAAAATGTCAACATAGGAATAACATGAAAGGGGGAAAACAGTGCACTGAACGTTAAAAAGGAGGCTACTCACCCCAAAAAGGAGTTTTTCTTTTATAAAATGAATACTGAAAGTGAATAAAAAGAAATATTTACAGAAGGAATATTTAAAATGATGGGAGGCGCCACAACCAAGCCCTTTTTTTAATATTCTCATGGATTGGATTTCGTGGATTGTGCTGCTGATCTTTAAATTCTCAGATGACATTTTTTTTCTGTTTGTTTACTTTTTCTTGGTATTTCTCTCCCATTTTTGAGGAAAATAAAATAAACTTGATTTTAAAAATACCTAACTGTATCAAATGGGACACAACAGATTTCCAGTCAATAAATGTCACTCGTCTTTTTTTGCTGATTGGCTGGTAGAAGTCAATACTGGTCGATACTGATGTTCCACTGATATTTTGATGAATCCCTAAAAGGCATATACTGAAAGGTTTTATCATGTTTAAAGAATATGTTAAAATGAGCAACAGATAAACAGCACCCGCACCAGCAAACATGGCACATAATTAATAATTTCCTACACAATGCTGTCGTGAGGCAGCCTGATTAGACTGGCTGACAAACTTGCTGCTGAAATTATGGAAAAAGCATCAGAAAGTATTGCAGCACTGTTTCTAAATAGGTATTGAAGAAATGAGCTATAGGCTGGATGCTGGCGGTATAAAGTATGCATTAGTATGCGACAGATAAACGTCATTGTGTGAAGCTATACAAGTGCTGAAACTTTCTGCCTGTACTAAAATGAAAATAGCATTTTAAAGATACTTCAGGGCACATCTCTGCATATTTAGTCTCCATATTTTATTACAGTTTGTCCTATGCTTATTTGATCATTTTCAGGATTACAAATCTTCAACTTGCGTAGTGAACTCGTATATCATTTTTGACCTCACAGTAGAGATCACAATAAAGTGGCAAACATCTTAATTCACACACTGCATCTGTGTTCTAGCTGTCCAAACCTCAGAAAGTGTCGATTCCAGAGCGCTACGTGGACTCGGAGCCTGAGGAGCCACTCAGTCCTCAAGAAGTGGAGGAGCGTCATCGTAAGGTGGAGCGTATCAAAAGCATCTTGGCAAAGTCCAGGTAGATGAAGTGTAACTAAATAAACCCTGAAGTTACATTGGAGTGTTACTCAACTCTGATGTTTTAGGAGAGTAGTGTTTCCATACTACTAGTCAAGCAAATGCAATCAGTTTCAAGGCCCTGAAGATTCTGGACTATAGGACTGTAAAAAAAAAAGCATTGAGTCACCCCTAATTTCTTTATATTTTGGACCTTAGGATTCAGGCTTTCTTGTAATTTTTTAAGGATCTTGAGCAACAAACAGCCTTTCTTTCAAAGTTTTTCTTTACAGACTGGCTGCGTTTTTACTCATTTTCAGTGAAGTCTTTGTACCTCACCATTTGTAAAAGGATGTGTTTTTTGTTAGGCCATTTAACACTGATGTATATGAATCAAATATTTTTTTAAAGCAACCTAACTCAAGGTATTATTCAGTTTTGTTTCTACACATAACAACTTTGGAAGACACATTTTTAAATTGTATCTTTAGGTGCTTTGTTACTAGCAGCCCAATTTATTCTCATTTATTTAATAGAATCTGCAAAAATGCCACAGATAACACAGTCTGAGTGTCATAAAAAAGTGTTCTTGTACCAACAAGGTAATTCCCAAAGAATTATTAGCCAAGGTATGCATATCATGCATGTTGCACAGAGTGTCCTTAAAACATTTAAGATGCATTGGCAGAACTAAAAAGCTATCTACAGCAGAATAACAGTATCTGAAAGTCATACCGTTAAGAAAAAGGGAAAAAAATCCATCAAATACCTGACACAGGAGAGATGCATATGTCCTTTCAATCCATCAGGACGTCATTCCTAAGGAAGGGAAAGAGGAAGAAAAGACTGAGGTATGCCAAGTTACACAAGAACTGGACTGAAACCCAGAAACAACAGGTATTATAGGGAGATTGATTCAAATTTGAAATTTTTGTTTCACATCCTACTCCACCATATGCAAGGTACAAACTTTGAGATTTACAAAAGTGAGTGCGTGTAAAACACAGTGGAGGCTCTGTCATGATGTGAAGCTGTATTTCAGCCAGTGTTGGTGAGGATTTTATTCAATTAGATGGAAATGTCAATCAGAAAAGAACCATCAGATTTTGATTCACCATGTACTACCATCTGGAAAGCATCTGATTTGTAATTTCTTTATTTTTGAGCATGACAGTGATCCCAAACACACTGTCAGTGCAGTAAAAGCATGATTGATGACTGATGGCATCATCAGTCATGGATTGGCCTCCACAGAGCTTCAGCTTTACTGAAGCAGTGATCTAGGGAATAGGACAAAAGTCAACCGACATCCAAGCAGGAGCTTTGAATATCTTCATTCATAAAATCATGTTTCATTAGGTCACAGCACCTATTGCTCATATTCCTAGCAAAATATAAAGAAATGAGGGGTGTCCAAGATTTTTGGACAGTTTGGTATATCTCAGGCTTCTTTTTGACCTCCCTCTAGGGTCCTTCCACATTTCTATGGTGTGTGAGATTTTTGTTCATTTGTTGCTTTCATTCTTTTCTTTTACAGTGTGCAAAACCTAGCACCAGCGGTGTCTGCGGAGAAGCCAGAAGAGGTGCCAGTGGCGCTCGACTCAGCTCTGCAGGAACAGGAGCGGATCATCACCATGTCCTACGCTCTCGCCTCAGAGGCTTCGCTCAAGAGCAAACTTGTTGCAGGTTGGTCTCTCATCTAATTTGAAACCATTATCTGCCTATTTGAACCGTGAGTGTGAAAAATCATTGCAAAAAAAAAAAAAATGCTGAAAAAAATAATAATTCCACACAAGCTGACGGCTTGAGTGGAATTCCTTCTGGGATCATATTGACATATTTTTGTTGAAGAAGGGATAAAGAGAGAGGGAAGCAGTCTTTCAAGAATTCTGGATTGATGAGGTGGGGCGTAAGGTGCAGAGTCAAGCAATAAGGCTGTTCATTTCCTAATAAGTGAACGTTATTCCTTACTAGGATCTAAGATAGTCTCTAATTGCAATCCATGTAGGATCTTTTAGGCTGGGGAGGAATCGCTTGATGAGGCCATTTTGTGATCTGATCAATGACCCAGTCAAACTCTACTCCACATCTGCATACTGTTGCTGCCGCTTTGAACGTAGCTCTGAACCTGCATAAAAGACACTGCGCCCACATCTCATCTCTTTCATACTCTACAGCAGACAGGCGAGTTAATTTTCACCGTAGCTGCAGCAGATTGTCAGTCTGCCTGCCTCGCACGCACACACACACACACCTATGCACACACATATATATCTGTCACACACGGTAAGACTCAGGCTGTCAGCGTGTGAGGAAGTTTAATATGCACAGTGAAGCAAAGTCAACAATTATAACATTATTTCCAGCATAGAGAAATGCCAGAGAATATAACTGGTGGCATCTTGTCAGTGGAGACTGAATCAATGACTTTCTCTTCCTTTGGTGTTAAAGTGAGGTATGTTGGTGCACTTTCAAATCCTTGAATTAAAAGAAGAGTCTTTTCCATAGTATTATGCATGAGAGACATCAGTAACTCCAGCATAAAAGCAGGAATATCTGTCGCTGCAATATCACATACGTGTGGTATTTATTGCAAAGGTGTTTTCATTGTTGGATTTTTTAAAATTCTTTGTATTCATTGGATCTCGTCAAATCTGTAATTTTGTACAGGGAAATGATTAATGAGCTACAAAGTTATCTTCTTGTTCAGTGCCTCTTGTTTTTTTGTATATAAGCAGATTAATTAAAAATGAATATTAACCAGTCCTAATCACGTTATGATGACCTATTAAAAAACGTTTTTTTACATTTGCATTTACATCTACATTTTCAGATTTCTTTAGTATACTTCATTGCTATTGAAGTTGGGTGATATGTATATGTATATATACATGCATGTATTCACTATTGTTTAAAAAATGCACTATTAATTTGTTTAAGTGCTGTTTGAAATGACTAAAATTTCCCCCAAAACTGATCCAATTTTATCGAAAAATCTTTTTAACATTTAAGAAGACCAATATAATAAAAAACCATAAGCAGTGTTATTGGACTAATCCATATTTCCCATCCCGAGTGTAATAGATGCACAACATAGAAACTGTAAGTACAGTTAAAAAGTTTCATGCTTATATTTCTTTTCAGGAAAACATGAATATGAAACTATTTCACTCTTTTGGCTTCTAACAACAAATGTTCCTTCTCTCTTTTTCCCCCCCCTCTTGCCCTCTCTCCATAGTTCCTCCACAGGTTAACGTCCTAACACCTCCTCCCCCACCCCCTCCTCCACCTCCTCCTCTTCCTCCCGTTTCTCTGGCGCCTCCTTCTCCTCTGAACAACGGAATTCACTACACATTTGTCTAGTCAGAAACATGAAGTAAGGCCTAAGTGCACGCTTTGCGGTGCTAATGCTTCTTGCTAATTCCCCCCCCAAAACAAGGTGTTCTTGCGTGCTTCGCACCTCGCCGCATGCTCACCGCGCCGTCATGATTGTCGGAAACACATCTCCTCTAGGTTAGGGAAGCCCTGCCTCTGCTCCCATTATAATCAAAACAAACATCTGCAGGCAGTCTGCTCATCCCACTGTGATAATTGTGTGTAAATCTTTTTTTGTACCACTGCCAAAATATTTATGGATGGCTGTGCAAAGAAAGGGCTCAAACGAACACGACTGTTTGTAGCATTGTGTATAATTAACAAAAGA
The DNA here is from genome assembly GCF_041146795.1 of Maylandia zebra. Taxonomy (NCBI): domain Eukaryota; kingdom Metazoa; phylum Chordata; class Actinopteri; order Cichliformes; family Cichlidae; genus Maylandia; species Maylandia zebra. The sequence goes on along the minus strand of NC_135167.1, from coordinate 21,498,107 downwards.
GACACCTTTTGATTTAGCACCTTGACAGTTCAGCAGTCAGCACAGCTGCATTCCTCAGCACCAATTAGCTCCCCATCTGTAGCCTGGCAGAAGAAAATCTACATATCACTGTTGTTACTGTAAATGCACAAATAAAGCTCGTGTCATTTCACTGCTTTATTTAAAAAAAAAAACTTCTGTCCATCACCCAGTACTTGATGCCACAGATATTTTAATGCTATTTCCTGTTTAAAGGTATTTTTCCTGTACTAACCATATCAGCCATCTTTTGACAAATAGACGCACGTAAAATAATCAGATCCCAAAACAGTAAACGAAGACTCGCAATAACAAACACGTATATGAACTTTAACTTGCAGAGCAATGCAGCATTCATGTGGCTCTGAAAGCGTGGAATAGTTTCTTTTCAGAACTGCACAATGTGGATGTGAGATACTATCTACTCATGTCGCTGCATGCTTTCTTTATATTCTGGGTTTGCTTTCGGAGGTGAGCTTTAATGCGCAGTCGGGTTGTGAAAGTTAAGAATATTACATGCACGGCACTTGTTTCTTCACAAAAACCCCTCGCATGTAACATTTTGCATGTTAGTTTTAATCTGCATGTTGGGCAGCATGAAGTTATGCATGCACCGCGGTGAAAGCCCTGTTATTATCGCTGTCTGATAATACCTTTAATGATTGGCCTCTAACTGCCCTTTAATAATGTGCAGGTATGTTATATCTTTACAAAGCTACTTTTTAAGAAGGGACTGTTAAGTAACCCCACCCCAACATAAAAAACTGAAACACACTGTTACTTTATCCAATTTTGTAGTTTTTTGTTTTTATTGTGTTTATGATATTTACTTTCCTTGTGCTTACTTTTTCCTCTCTCTCATCACTTCCCAGCTCAAGCAATTTCTGGACACTGAGGTGCTATTTCACACTGACAACAATCCACTGGGTTTTCAAAGCAAAGAGGATTTTTGTTTGATTCGGGACATTTTTATATGCAGCAACAGAAAAACGGTAGCGACGCCTTGAACTTGCTCTCTGAGATGTATGCAGCAACAACTAACTGAGGTGTTTCAAAGCTGCTGAAAGCAACTTTCTATAGAAAACCTGAGGACTTCGCTGTGGCTGTGGCTGTGGCTGTGCTTATCAAATATGGAAATGTCTAAAAAAAAAATGTTAATCTCATAATAGTAAAATGACATTTTCTACAAGTTATCGCACTTTTAACTGTGCACTGTATCATATTTTCAAGACACGACTGAATTGCTTCTTGCAGTGTGATCGCAACTGAAAAACTCAAATGGAATGTGAAGAGCGAGAAGGTACTAAATGCGTCACGATGATAGTATTTTTGTCAACACTCAGATAATATTCTTAAACCAAACCACTTGAAATCTCATATGTATGTACTTGTAGCACTGCCAGTCCCCTTTAGGCTTGCCAAAATAAATTTTATTTTTGCTTACATCGGGATGAAAATAACCTCGAACATATTTTTTGTGTGACTTGAGAAGGTCGAGCAATGAAAGTTTATAAAAAAAATGTGAATATTAAAGTTATTAACACAACATTTGCTTTGTCGCACATGTGTTCATTTCATTGATTTTATTTCTACGAGGTTGGCTCGAATGAGTCGAGCACCACGTACAATGGCCTCAAGCTTCAGACTACGTACAAAAACATGTAAAAATCTTTTGTTTTTTTCAAGGGAACTTTAAAACTCTACCGCGGTTTTCGCTCGACTTCTCCAGGCATAACAAATACCCAAATGTCTGCTAGAGTAGGCTAAGGCACCCTGACACAGTGGGCCCCTGTGATGTTCGATTGTGCCTCTGCGGAGAATAGCGCAGTAGGTTAGTGCAGAATTCAGTGTCCTGAATCCAAACAGAGCATTTCAGCGCTTTCAAGCAGACTCCCGCTGAGTACGAGAAAGTGCATCAGTGTCCCGATCCTTTTTTTCTCGCAACATTATCTGGAGCTTATGAGTGCAAACGACTTATGAAACATTTCCCTTGCCGCATTAGTGGCGCAGGTCTTTGTGGCACAGCTGGCATCGCCTTTTGATGTTACACCAAATATCAAAACTCAGTGGTGTGTTCACCCAAACAAATCAGCCCACTGCAGAAATACCAGGGGCAAAGCTGTAATATGGCTGTAAAGTCTTCTGTACAGTAGCTGCCACACTGTACAAGAGAGAGAGAGAGCATCTCCGAAGACACTAAAGTTGTTTTAGCTGATGTTTCCTGTGGGATGTTGGCATTCCTCCACAACTAGTTCAGACCTGATTTTACCTTTGACATGTGAAAGAGGTACCTTAAAAAAAGTTCTTGCAGTGATGGACAGTTTATTCTTCTCAAACGGCAGGAACCGAACACATTTTGTGACTTTAGCTTTTAACCTACAGGAGCCTTTGGTCTTTATTTGATTTCACTGATGCCGTTTATTGACTGTATCTTTATTCAAATCATGTACAAAGGGAAATTACAAAATATATCTGCATCGCTCCAAGATTCTCTTTGAACCTTCACATTGATTGCCGTGACCTATTAAACTTCATTCTATTATTTGAAAAGGGAACCAAACTATGGCATGCTCAAAGGAGGTGAACTTCCAATACAAAAAAAGAAAGAGAGAGGCTTCTTGAAATGTTTCTTAAGTTCAAAGCTTTTTCCATCTCAAAAGGGCATTTTTAATTCCGTGTATTTTCAACCAAGAAGGTGGATACTAATAACTCTGGATTCTGAAGTACAGAATTCATATCTTTAAATCATGAACTACGTCTCCATTGCAATTGTAAAAGAAACCTCTGAGAAATGCATGTGTTGAACTTCGGATTCAAAAGGAAAAATAATGCAGAGAATATGTTTTTAAATGGAAAGCTCAACTGCGCCGTTATTACCAAATACTGCAGTTTCCAGCACAAATATTTATCACGTTACATTTATCATGACTCGTCCCGCTGCAGCTGTAGGATGTGATGCGCACACTTTGCCCTCGCCCTCCTCTGCATGGCGAGCCTTTGTGTTGCAGCTCCCTCCCAAGTGACATCTTTATCTTTAATTGGAGAGTAATTACTTTTACTCATCCGCATCACAGTGTGCTTTAAAAACACCTGAGAGAGAGAGAGGGGATGCACCCCCCGCCTACCCACCCCACCCTCCAGCAGCTACATCCTTTCTGCTTCCATCTTGATCCTCCAGGATCAGGGCCCCACAGAGCACGCTGGCCCTGGTGGCTAGAAGACCAATCACATCCACTGTTCTGCTTATTTTGCAATAAGATGGGATGTTTTCCCCTCCTCTTGCAAAAAATTCACCCAAGACCCTCCACCGAGGATTGTGGCATTTCCATGTATTGACGTTTGGCTGGCGGTTCATATACATTTGTTATTCTATGCTCTGGACTTCAAAGAGAATGAAAGAGGGCCTATTATGCTAATTGGGTCCTGTTCTGTTAAACGCAATCAAGGCCTCCCGCATTAATCCTTTACTAAATACTTACTGGCTTCAGAAGTGATTTTTTTTTTTCCACAAGAAGAAAAACCGCTGCTCAGCGTCCTGACAGAAATGTTTGCTAGAGAGTAGCTTTTATACAAGAAAATAAAATGTCTCACTTAAAATCCAAGCATAAAAGAGCCTCGCGCAAGTGTTTACAGTGCTCTTCAGATGACATTGATTAGGTTAAGGCTTTGACTTTTTGTTGCTTTTTTTTTTAAAGGCCTTTGCTTGAAAGAGAGAGAGCCTCTTGACACCACGCTGAGCAGTCTGACCTTGTTCTCAGGTCTGTGTTCTTCACTACAGCGCACAATGCATTTGTAACATATTCATAGTTTTCCTGTGACATGAAGAAGAAAGGAGAAATCCGCCTGCGATTCCCAGTGATACCTATTTCAATCACATAAATATTATTGTTACAGTGAATAAGAATTAGGCTACAGTGGAAAACCCAGCTGGTGCCTCCTTTGCACACTGTGGGGATCCGGATTGTAGTCCAATTGTACAAATACAAAACCAAGAAAGCCCATGCAATAGGTGCTTTGATTTCAAAATAGTATTTTATGCTGTTTTATCATTTTCAAGTTCCACATACGGTACATTTTTTAATATGTAAGAAATGGAATTTGTTGAATAATTGAAGAGCTAGGAATCACTGAATATTCTTCCCAACGTGTGTGCACGCTATATAAAGAATAGAGGGAAAGCTGAATAACATTCATGCTGCACCGCATTGGCCCAGCTTTCCCCAAAAAGAAAACTTCCTATTTTTGAATTGTTTTATGTTGAAGCCACTTTGTTAGTTTTTTAATGTTTTTTTAAAACAATGGGATCATCAGAGAGGTACAAATGTTTATTACGTATTGAGGCATTTCTTTATTGGCCTATTATAGACAACACAATTCCTCCAACATGAATCATTAAGTGAATGTTGAAAAGGTGCTGTGTTACGCTAAACAATGAATTAATCTCATGTTTCCCTAAACGGAAAGCTTTTACAATACCTACAGTGAATGAGTTTTTTGTACATAAAAGCAATTACTTTGCAAATGAACCAAATGCCCCTGGGCCTCGTCTTTAGTCTAGCAGCTCCATGTACACATACACACTTAAATAAGTGAAATTTACTGCATTCAGTGAGAATGCTGTGCATCTTGGATCTTCAGAGCTACGTAACAAAAAGATCATGACATATCACTATTTAAATTTTTTTAATAAGTCTATCAGCATTAAAATGGTAGGACATTTACTTTGCAGCTTGAAAAATGTGTTTTACTGAAAGATATAACAGCTGTGGAAAAATTAAATTCTTCGGAGTAATCTGTGTTATACTCGCTCGCATAACCAGATTTCTGACTGTACCTCAAATAAGACAGTGCAGGTAACGTGTTCAGAAGCACTTTAAATGTACAGTACCGCACATCACTGACCATCATACATGAGTTGTATGTGTACATTTGTAGCGTTGTTGGCACAGGCAGCGTGATGATGTCGCTCATCACTACATCATTAGAACTGGCATGTTGCACTCCTTATTTCGACATGATTTATCAGGGGTTCGCTGTTAACTTGAAAGGAAATATTAGATCCTGACTAAACTTTGATGAAATCCAGAGTTACAAGTAAGAGATTTGGGTCAACTAATGAGAACAGCGCATCCCACGTTGCAAGTCCAGTTGGGATAGATCATTTGCATGTATGCAAATAGTGTTTGAGTTAATTGCTATATCTGGCATTCAGTAAGCTATGTTGGTTGGGCGGACACTGATCACTTACAGCTGAACCTTGTCGGCGTTTTTAACTGATCATCTAACCAATGGTAGGTAAGGGTCTTAGTCACTGAATATCTTACAGTTTCTCATACATTTACATTTTTTTATAGAACACAAAATATAAACTGTATTAATAGATAGAAAAGAAACTTAAGAAACTGTATTTATTGCAACATTTTGGAGTCACTTACTGCGCCCAGTGTCATGGAAGTAACAGCTGAGCAGAACTACCAGCATTTACTTTTTACCTAGACCACCAAACCTGCATGCACAACTACTTGCAAAGTGCATTAAAAATGAAAAGCAAAGGCGTGTCTGCACATTTCTGCCTGCACATTTCCAAATGTAAGATGGATTAGGATTATATGAAGGTGGCACTGTTTAGATTTTTTTTTATATTAAAAATAGGGCTATATACTACATTATCAAGCAAATATTACCCATTTATACACCCGTCATGGGTGTAGATATTAAACAAGTGCTTAAAATTGCTGTGTATCTACGTATAACTGCAACAAGCACTTATTGTCTGTGCACTGCTCATAAATATGGGGTTAAAACAAACTTGTATGTGTCAAAGGAGATCCCATGTCCAGAGACAGACACCTAAACTGCTGTAGAATGAAAAGTAAATGGTTTAAAGTAGAACTTTTAAAATCTTCCTTTGGAATTTTGATAATTTTGGCTGCTCATTGAGATACTAATGACTGTATTCCTAAGCATGAATCAGCTGCACACCTTTGAAACCTCCTCTGGTTGCAGTGTAATCAAAGCAGCCCCCCCCCCCCAATCCTCACTCACTGACTCAATGGTGTTCTCTAATTAACCATGCAGAACAGGAGAAGAACACATGTTAATTTAATGTAACAAAAATGTTGATTTTCATGCACTCTCCTTTTCAAATATTTATGGGCTAGACTTGAATTTCAAGATGCATCAAAGACTCACAGGGTATGCAAATGTGTCTGCCTTACCCCCCAACAAGTTGGACTGTCTTTTGCTCTTCACACAGGCTTCGCGCACTACCATCTGAGCTATAAAGAGGAAGCCATTACAGTCACCTCTGTAAAAGTAGCCTATATTTGTATTTAGAGAACTATCTGGCACTTGCGGGCACCTGTTCAGCTGCACAATCATCTGTCACTGAACAGAGCAAAGTCTGGAAATAAATACACGTTAAACAAATGTAATGACTCATATTGTTTTGCACCCTTTTTTTTTTTCTTTTAACCCTACTCACACTGTCACTTTTGAAGCAGCAACAATGGAAACCGGTGGTAATGCCATTGCACTCCTTATTGCCGTTTGGTCAATGTTAACCAAATAAAAATTGAACGTCCAACTTTAAAAACAAAGATCAATAAATAAAATAAAGGTGTTTTCCCTAAATGCACTGATTGTCTGTCTTTAAAGAGATTTTTTTTCCTTGCAGGTGAGCTTCACACAGTGACCAAAAGGTGGCGCATGAGACACATCCAACACACGTTCAAGTGCAAGCGGTGAAAGAAAAAACTCCGCTCGTTAAAGAAGGTACACTAACAGCAGGAACAACACAGAATCATCATGTATGCATCCGGAAAAACACGGTGTCAGACTGTTATAGGATCATATGCAATTTTATGGTGCAAAGCTTTTTACTCTGTATGATTTTTATTAAATTTGGTGATGTGCATCAGATCGTTATAGCTTTAGAAGAGGGGCTCAGGTTAAAAGTGTGACAGTAGAAAAGTTTCAGTGTTAAAGGTAAGTCTTTCTTTATTTATTCGTAGCTAAATGTAAACTTTGACATTTCGCACACTGCCGGGAAAAAAAAAGTTAATACTTAACTTGCAGGCTATCAGTGTTGTAGAAGTTCAGTGGAGAAAAGCATGCAGTGTGTGCATTGTAACGCGCACAGGAGCATTTTGAAGGTCTTTGATGTAGATGTGGTGTTGGTGTGTTTTGCTTCACCTGGAACAGCAAGAAAGGGAAAGTGAGACGCTCAGGACTCGCATCTGTCGCGAAGTTGTTCTCTCTCTCTGCCTCACTCTCTTTCTCTCCCTCCCTCTCACCCCCCCCCCCCCCCCCCTCTTCTCTGTCACTCTCTCTCTCTTCCTCTGCTTCCCCTCCTTCTTTCAGCTCAGCTCATGTCATTCTGCAGTTAACAATCAGAATTTTCTTCTGCTGTCTCCTGTCTTTGTAAGTAACTTTCTCATTTCTATTATGTGACACTTATGGCATGTTAACTAACGGACTTCTACCTTTTATTAATATTATTATGATTATGATTATTTGTATTTTCTGCTGGTCACAAAATGTTGCTGATGTTTTTCAAAGCTACAACGTTGTCAGATCTCTCTCTCCTCTTTTTAAATTAAATTACATTTTTTTAATATGTGCACGTTTCTACCGAGATTCCTTTTTTGAATGATAGCTGTGGGCCTCATCCAAACCCAGCTGATTATCTAAAACATATGCTCTGTTCGTGACAGATAAATTCCTCTCAGTAAAATCTTCTGTTATTGCAAGTGAGGGTCTGCCTGTAAGGTCCCAGTAGCTGGATTTTTGAGTAATATCAGATGTCAACTTACATTTGCTGAATCTGTTTAAAAAAATGAGGTGTTTTGTATTTCAGCTGTATCCAGTCTAACCTGCTAATCAATAGCTCTGCGTTAACGTACTGATGGTACATAATGGTTATTTTATTTTTAGTTTCTGTGTTAAAACTTAAGAACAAATACACCAAAACTACAGTAAAATGTCGTTTATGAAAGTAAAACTTAAACGTAACGCTTCGAACAATTTTCCATTATTTTCTAACGTTATACTGGTCAATATATAAATTTGTGTGTGTTTGTTTTTAATTATTTACAAAATAATATATACATGTATATCAAAATTCTGAAATAAGTGTGTAAATTTAATCAGTAAGACAGTCACCGACAAGTCTTTTATTTTTTGACACGTTTTTATAAAATGTAATAATTCACTTGTGTTCCAGTAAGTATATATCGTGACAATACTTGCATGTACTTAATTGACTGGCAAGAAATGCGCGTATGATGAAATAAATAAATAATATTTTTTTAAAATCTACACAAAAAAATCAAAAATGCATAATGTGAGACTCAGTCAATTAAATTAGAAATAATCTGAAGAGGAAGAAGAAGCTGCAGCCTTCTGGATGGTGTGAAAATGAAAACTAGGCGTATAGGACACCGTGACAAACTATAAAGAACACCGAATCTAATGCTGCTATATTTTAAACGGTGATGTAATTCACACAAATACATGCTGTTGTATCACAAAACTTAAGTAAATAAAAATAAAACAGCCTATCGCTCACCTGATCTCGTCACCTATACTCACAGATGACCGCATTTTCCTCTTAAGAAACAATAGTAATAACTATAATAAACTTTGACTGAAGTGGGAGGGGTCGCTGAATTACTCGTTTCCTAACGAGACAAATGAAAAAAAAAGTGTCACTGAAGAAAAACTCTGGGGTGGAAAGGTCGCCCTTAACTTTTCAGTTGTTGTGTAGCTTGTAAGTGGTGTTAATTTAAGTAAGCTTATTAAACTTACTAAAAGCGGGCAGTAAGCTAACAGCCATCCTCCCTGTCTCCACTTTTATTTCGCCACCTCTCTCTCTCGCGCTCTCTCTCTCTCGCTCTCTCTCTCTCTCTCTCTCTCCCGTATCTCTTGTCTGGGAGGAGGAGGGGGAGTCCTGCCTCTTTGCCTTCCTCAGATCAATGCCCTGGCCACTCACTTTCTGATGTTGCACGACGGGAAATGCTTTGAATACTTGCGACATGGCTGCGCGCATTGATTGCCAAGATTGACAGCATCGTCTTCTCTTGTCTGAGTGTGTGAGAGAGGGAGATAAAGACCAGATAGACGGTTAACAAAAGGTACTTGTAGTTTTGTACAACTGAACTTCACAGAGAGTGGACGGGATCCCCTCCTATGGCCCCGAGTGAGCAGACTTAAGTTTTCGCTCAACAGATAGCTCGGTGATCATTTTCAGTAAAGTATAGTCGAGACTAGTTGCTGTTCTTTGCGCACGGGGAAGGACGCAAAAGTAGGCAATCATCAGCACGGCTCACACCAACAAGGTAAACAACACGTTTTCTCTACTTTTCCAACATGCCTCCTTCTCCTTATATTTCCACCTTGTGTTTAATTGCTGATTCCTTAAAGGCAAGCGCGCTGTCAGCGCGAGCGATCACACAACCTTGCGCGCGTTTTGCTTTAAAACTACTATTATTGTTTTTTATTTTATTTTATTTTTACAAAGTAAACTGTGTGCAAAGCTTTCTCGAGTCGGTACATTTTGAGACTCGGAGAATGACTGTCAAACTTTAATCACTGAGACTGTCTGGTGCGTCGCTTTCACCTCAAACAAGCCAAGTCTACACGCGAGACGAGAGTGACGCGTGAAGTGCTGGTTGGAAGTGGCTCTGGTGACCTCGTAATTCGTAAAAAGCGCGTTTACTGAACTTTATCACAAGTAAACTCTGCGGCAGCCCGATTCATCGCTCGGAGCTTTAAAATCATCTTCTTTTTCTTCTCCCTTTCAGCAGCGGGGAGCGTGCGGGCGGACTCAGGCTGCACGGTGCAATCTGCAGCGCTTAGACCAACCCCGACCGCTGCCACCGATAACGTTTCAACTATCTATCGTTGCCGAGTGTTGATTCTTAATCAGCTATTAAATGTTTGATGGTTGGTTGCGGTGTTCTGTGCGTGTTTACAGCGCCCTGTAACTTTGTTCTGCTGGTGGCAGTTTCCCTTCTGTCCACAGAGCGGTACCGTTCATTGACAGTGACGTGCGTCCCGGTAGGTTCCTGTCCACATGTGAGGTAGACAAGTTTATTTGAACCTTCCGCTTATGTCTCATTATACCCTCGTGCATCCAGAACCTTTGTTGCCTGAAGTTATCAGACCCCCACTAATCTTTTTTTTTTCTTCCTGTCCGAAACCTCGGAGTTTCTTGAAGCCGTGCAGCCTGGGAATTTGCTCTTCCTTAACTTTCTCCGGGGGTCAGGGGAATTGACCCCAAAAGAATGCATAAGCCATAAATTAAATTCAACAATCGCGGGGCTTGTCCATTTAGAGAAGATGTACTCGAACAGACAGTTTTCCATTTAAGCCGAAATATCTGAAGCTCCTCGCTCCCGGGATAAACGGAACAGAAGTTCCATTGTGAGAACTGTACATGTGTCCATCAGGAGATATTTTCTCACCTTTTATGTATTTGTTGCCGCAAGACAGTTCCAGCAATGAATAGTAAGGCCTTCCAGTATAAAATGGTTTTTTTTTTAGATATTTAGAGACGCCAGATTTTGGTCATATTTTAGGATACTAAAAAGCACTTAAATTTCAGACACACTGCTCATTGAGGAAATATTTAATTTTGCACGCACGTCAATTGATTTTGCAGGTTTATGAAAAATTGAAGATTTCCTAAAATATCACTCCAAGATCATTAATTTCGGCAGCAGCGGGTGTAGAGTGCCCCCTCATTTTAAGACGTTTTTCAAAATTAGACACACTCCCTGAGTAAAAAAAAAAAACAAAAAAAAAAAAAAACAGCACTCTGAGGCTACTGCGGGACTTCTAATAACATTTTAATAAGACGGGAATCCACTATGACAACAGTTTAAACCCCCCCCCCCCCCCCCCCCCCCCCCCCTTCTGTTTCTTCTTCTTCTTCTGTGTTTTCAGCGCCGAGCACGTGCATTTTTCGTCCACACAAACGACACACCTGTGGCTAATTAATGACACTGTAATTAACTCCGGCACCACCCCCCCCCCCCCCCCCCCCGTTTTAAGACCTCAAACCCAGATAGCCCTCCCGCGCATTACTATTATTATTTTTGCCACAGTGATAAGAACACTCGGTAGTCCGCTCCTCCGCCCAAGTAAAGTTTTTAGTCCGTGTGGCATTTTGTTTTGCACAGTTGCTCTTACTGTGGCTGTTTACGCACGTTTCCTCATAAGGTAAGCCGGTTCTGGAGACCAAATGCAAGTCTAAATGGCACATTTATAATTAGACTGCCCATTCAGCACATTGTCCTGATTGCTATACAGGGACACTCGGCTCTGTCTCTATAAGAGTTTGTCTCTGACGGCTTGTGCAGCTCAGCGTGTCGCTCAGCAAAAGAGCGAGAGAGGGAAGAGTGAAAAGCGGCATTAGAGCTTTTTGATGCCAGCCGCGCTGGCTTTTATTGAACCTTTCTCACTTATTTTTCCACATGAGAACTACCGGCAACTTAATTAATGACCTACTGCACAATTGGTACATGCAGCTCAAATGTGCATTATAGTCGAAGGAATGTGAAGTGTAACTAATTTTGGCAGTGTGATCCCCTTGAAATATTCACTGTATTTCTTTTTAAATCAATACTGCCACTGACATGTGCGCATTTATTTCACTGAAATTGGAAACAAATCTATTAAAACTCAACTAATCTGTGTATTTGTATGTTTCTCTGATACATAATACAGGGCAATAAAATCTTATGTAATGTTGCCTGGCCTTGCACCTTTCCTGTATTTTCAAAGACTAATCTGCGTTTTGATATTGGGGTGAGACTTGAGCTTTTTTGCAAGACTGAGAAATAAGGCAGCATTTCCCACCTGGACTCAGCATAAGATGTAGGGTCGCTAACACTGATCTGCCAGTAAGTTCAAAGTTTTTTAGGACCTACAGTTTGGCATGAAGGGAGGAAGCCTCACTAGCTGCTGCTCTGTCCATGTCCAGTGTCTCCAGTATTGCATGACATGGTGATTTTATATTTATATAATTTATATTTGTTTTACTGAGTGGAAGAGAAATGATGAGGCCATTTTAAAATGAGTTCAGACAAAAAAAACACAAACTGAATAAACCTCAAATCTTGCCTTTAACTGTCCTCATACACAGGTAGGATTTATTATTATTATCATTATTATTATTATTATAATTTAAAGCTCTTGAGCCAGCAATTCGTGGGATCAAAGAAAAAGATGGGAGCGAGTGAGAGGGAAGGAGGGCGAGAAAAGGGGCGCTGAAAGAAATGTGCTTCATGTGATGCTGTGAATATTAATGTCTTGCTCATATATGTGATTATCTGATTATTAACGGTTGATTCTGTTAACGCAGAGGGTACATTTGGCATAACTGTAAAGGGGGGGAGGGGGGAAGAAAAAGTCCCCGTCTCAGTGATGATATATCTTACCCATGTTATGTTATTTTAATGCTTAAAAAACTGTTATTTAACTCCAAGCCACACACTCATGCAAATGAAGGTGCTGGTGTGTGTAGGTTTCGTTTTACGGCCTTGCTCTTCTGCGAACAGTCTCACTCGGAGTGTGTTCCCTTGCCAAAATGAATTCTTTAATGATATTACAACCAATTCCGCTCACGATAAGCTGATTTGACACGCGCACAAGGAAAATAAAATGCACTCGCAGCGACATATCTCTTTATTCAGAAATGCAAATAATATTTTGCCACATGCAAACTGTGCAGTGTCGTGAATGACGATAACAATATGTGTATGAGTGTGTGCAGATTATTTCATAAAAAAGTTGAGTTTGTAATGAGGTGGCTCCGCTCCGCTCGGCTCGAGTTCTTTAACTTTCCATTTCTTTTCAATTGTTCTTGTTGTACTGTTATGTTATTTATCCTGTGTGTGTGTGTGTGTGTGTGTGTGTGTGTGTGTGTTTGTGTGTGAGAGAGAGAGAGAGAGAGAGAGAGAGAGAAGGGCGGGGGGCTTGGCATGCCTGCATACATGTGGACACTCTGCAAGAATGGCTTTACTCTTGCAACAGATAAAACTACTGTTGACTGTGATCTGAAATGTCAAAATCCAAAAAGTCACTACATCTCTCTCAACACACATATCATCACTGGGACTTTGGACACTTGTCTTTCCATTTGTACTGTTTTTTTTTTTTTTTTTGGGGGGGGGGGGGTTTACAAAAAACAGCTATTTTATTCCAAGTGACAGGTCAAGAGTAGACTGTGGTCTGGGAGAGGGGAAGCTATAGCTAGGACCTAATGATAAACAGGATAAGAGGAGGTAAAGAACAGCAGGCCTGGTAAAGTTTGAGGCGAGGCGGGGGACTGTTGAAGGACCGCAGGAGTTAATGAATGTGGCAGCACGTGTTGTGACATCTGTCTTTCTAAGTGTTATCTAATTTGCTGCACAATCTTCCAACAATGATAAGAAGCGGTGCCATAGCATTTTCTTTTGGCAATTTTACCCTTCAACAACGAGTTCTTGACAACTTAGTAACACGCCACTAATTAATGTCACTAAATTAATTATGGCTCTTCGCTGTTTAGAAAATTGTCAGCTCTCACAGGCAAAAATACCGATGCTATCAAGGGTCAGTGGAGCCAGAAAGAGCGGACAGTGGGGCATCACCTCCATCAAGTCAGCCTCTTAAATGAAAAGCTGTGATAATGTGGAGCCAGGCAGACACATGCGAGCGAGTGTAGTACACCAGCTGTTTCAAAAGGCATCTTAAGGTTCCTCATTTGAAATTTCGCACAGCTTTGGCTGTTACATTGCCTCAATCTGAATGAGAGAGGTTTTTTTAATATTGTGCTTTTTTTCAAGAACACAGGTTCCTTTAATGTCAAAGATTCAACTTTATTGTGTGCTATTTCTTGTTTATTTTTTACTACTAACACATATGTGCGCCAACACTTACTGAACCTCAACAAAGGCAGCAGCGGTTTTTCCCTCTGCTCTGTTAGATCTCAGTGTCCCCCTGGCTGCTCTAAGTGAACGGTATTGCTGACATTACAAGATTACAGATTAAAAAAAATAAAAATAAAACCTAAATATGTGTATCATCACAGGAACTGTATAATTGCACAAGTAATGTAAGTGGCCCATTTTGATCTGCATCATTCACTCTCCCACCGAATATGTTTTTCTCAAAATAATTGGACATTTTCTTTCAGTCCATAGCATAGTTGTGCATAATTAAGTTTGACTTCAAAATGCAACAGTCTAGGCTATGGTAAGTAGCCTTTGTTGATTTTTTTTTTTAAATCACCCATTAATATGTAGAATTAATTGGAAAGGCGTTGGTGGCCGCATTTCTCTGACACAGGTCTGGGACTGTAATCAGGTGGAGGAATTAGCCCGGCTCATTGTTTTTTATGAATCACATGAAGATTTGTACAGTGGCTGTGTGAAGATGGTTGCCTCTATTTCCATATCAAAGAGGAACACAGTGCAGCCGGGCAGTAATTAAAATGTGGTGGATTTTGGAGTCCCTGCGCGCACACACACACACACACACACACACACACACACACACACACACACACACACACACACACACACACACACACACACACACACACACACACACACACACACACGGGAATAGGGGCACAGGCATTAGTACACTTGCACAAACAGCATACAGACCAAGACTGAGAACTGTCAGGTTGTGCAAAAAGAGTGCAGGTGGTTGAAACTGAATTTTAAACAAACATTTGTGTCGCCCTCGTGTCTTTTTTTTTTTTTTTTTTTTTTTTTGTGCTACAGTTCGGGTATTAAAAAAAAAGTTTCTTTCTCCCTGTTTTTGTGGCAACCATTTTGTTAGCTACAGTCTGAAAGAGTCGTGCATTAATTATTATTTTGACTCACCAGCAGCTTTCACTGACTGCGGTCGTGCTACACTTTAATTTCAGCTGCAGAGGAAAAAGTGCTTATTTGTCAGCGCATGTGCTTTTAACAGATAGACAGATATATGGTCTGCATATGTGTGTGCGTGTATATTAGTGACCTTGCTCCAGCATACTGGGACTAATGAAAAAAAGAAGAAGAAGAAGAAGCTGTGATCTTTTGCCCCAAGTGATTTCTGCCCTATTAGAATTGTAGAAGCTCTGAAGACCTGAGATTGTGTCTTGTAAGTGAACAAGGGAAAAGAGATTAGTGTAATGTGGGCCTTTGCGCTGCTTACACACAAAAGCATCACAACAAGCCTTTTCCTTGTGATTCCTCCCATTGTGTGCGGATCAGGCCATCCCATGGGCAAGCTGCTGCCTTGGAGGAAGCATTAAAACACTCCATGAAAATAACTTGAGCCAGCACGGGCAGCTGTGACACCGGGGGTTTTCGTGTAAATATAATGTGAGGGAATGCCATAAAAACCTCGCTATCTAATAAGGGAGAAGCTGTGCAAATATGGCATATTGCACGTATTTGAATTTCTCATTTGTCATGAATACCCACGCTGTAAGAATGCATCAAGCAATTCAGCATTTAGGACCGAAATCATTTATACAATTTAATCAAGTATTAATGTTTTTTACAATGTTTTATGCACTCTATATTCTCAGAAGGCAGTAGTTATTTTTGTATTCAAGTTAAGCAGGTCTCCACGGTCCTTTAAAGCCGAACAATTAGGCATTATCCAATTGGTGGAGTTTAATAGCTCGGCTTGGCATCTGCCAGCTTGATCTGACATGAGATGTAAAATATGCCTCACAGTTGCATCTAAGCCAGCCAATTTGGCTTCATTATTCTATGGTGGAGCATTAACGATACCGGGAGCTATTTTTTTTGAGCACACGATTGTTTCTGTGTGCACATTTGCCTGCTCGCTTGTACATAGCATTAATGCACATATGCACATCTATATTGTTTTTTTTTTTTTACTGTGCACTGAAGCTAAGTGAAAATAATGATCAATTTTGTCGTAATCTCCAACTTGGACTCACAAAGCAGAACGCTAGCTGATATGCGCGATTTATAATGGTGTGCGCACAGTAAATGCTATAACAAAGAGCCTTTAATGTGTTATAAATGCCACCTGTAGAGTTCATTATTTTTTAAAAGGCAAGCCTTTCATAAAAACTATTTGCTATATAAAAACTCTTTGCTGCTGCTAAATTTTTAAGCTCTCCACATATTGTGTGTTGTCCCTCTTGGGTGGAAACAAACCCTGATCAAGCACTTGCATCATGGAGCAGCTACGGTGACATCTAAAACAGGCGAGGAAGTTATGGAAAAGAAAAGGATGTACTGGGCCAGAAGTCATTTTCCCAACAGCTTCTCCCGAGGAAAACGCTAATGTACAAAGCCAAAAATAAATCAAAGTGACAAAGAGGGACGGTGGGGGAATAAATGGAAAGGGTCTTGTGGCTAAAGTTCTGATGAGTTTAACCATAGCATCTCTTCTTGCCCTGGTCTTTTGTTGCCTTTCTGAACAATTTCTTTATACAGTTACTTGGATGTGTTACAAATCTGTGCTCTTAATGTGCATTATGAGAAAATGGCTTCAGCAGACTCGACCACAATCTTCTCTTGGTCTCTGTCTTTCTCCCGCTCTGGATGTCTGTCTTTGTTATCCCCTCTCTCCCACTCACTCTGTTAGTGAAGTGGGGCGGGGGGGGTGTTTAGGCACTGTTGGTAAAAAGATGAGCTAAAAGTAGATTTTCTGAGACTAAAACTCTGCACAAATAATGATGTTGGTATTCACGTCGCCCCAGACCCCTCTGACGTTGAGATTAAACTTGGTCTTCTTCAGTCCAAGAAATGGATTTTTGTCCTGACCCACAGTTGGTGAATTTTTCACAGGGAAAATGTTACATTTTCGAGGTGATTGATAACATTTAGTGTCCTTAATTTGAGTCTGCGAGTATATGTCTTTGTAGCATCAGAGAAGCAGCTGGAAATATTTTTATCCATCACTCTGACGACTTGTGCTACTATAGAACCATAACAGAAACACTAATGCTGGAAAATATGAACTTTCAGCTTAAACCAAATTTGAATTAACAACCATCTGCTTGTTCTTTTGAAGATCCATGAGTTAACATTCATACTTTAGAAACAACTGTTGGAGGCAGTGGAAACATTTTACCCACTCTTAAATTGCACAAGAAACCTCTGATTGGCTCAGCTGTACATTTATAAGCAAAGTGCAGCTCTAGCAATGAAGGCCAAAAAAAAGGCAACTCGGAGCTTGAAGAATAAAATCAGAGAGAGTACCATCTGTGACAATCTCCTGTTTCATGAATGGTACTAAAAAAAGAGAAATCTGCTGAAATGACAGAGAAAGACTGGGGTTTGGCCCGTGCAGAAAGTTTCCCATGAGCGTCTTTGAAAATCTTATGGGATAGCCACTCTGGCACACGCCACCCGCCCACATACAATATACGCACACATACAAAACACAGAGTGGTGTTTCTGCCAGGCATATGATTGTAGAAATCTCTGGGAGGAGGCCCGTGTGAAGCAAGATGATTGGCAGGTGGTGGGTAGGGACGTACAGGGATTGGACAGGAAAGAATGTCAACACTTAATCTTTTTTTCCACAAGACAGGATGGTGTGTAAAATATACAACTTAAAAAAAAATTCTGCTTTTTGCTCCATTATTGCACAATATTCAAGTTCACCTTCTACACACCACAATATGTGACTAATTTCCAGCTGCAATTTACCCTCGCTGTCAAATGTTGTTTGGAGGATTATGTTCCTGTACGTCAGCTCATACGGAGGAGGTCAGGGTGGATGGTCAGGCAACTAAAGTCTTCTGTGGTAGCTGGAGTTTGGACCCAGTGATATTCAAGTTGACGTTTCACGCTGAGATGGTCGCAGTATTTTTGCGAACCGCTAAAGAGGCTTCAGCTTTCCAAACATAGCCCTAATGCATTTGCAGCAAGCAGCTTTTTGCGTATCTGTAACCAAGTGCTTGTTTGTATTTCCTAAACATTACCGTGAAAATGCAATTATGCTTCAGTTACGAAAAAAGGATATTGCACAAACAAACCAGGAAAAGAAAACGCTCCTAAAAAGGCGAATTAAGAAGAATATATAAAAATGAAACTTGACAGCCTGTGAAAACACCACCGCTTGACTTAGGTGTATGTGTACACAGACTGTTAGACTTCAGAGGTTTCCTTGTTCAGCATAGCTACGGTTTTTTTGTGTTAGTAAGGAGAAAGGCTTTGTGTTCTTGGTTAGGGGTGGGGTAGATTAAGGAGGTACAATGTCCCTCCTCATCTTCAGCAAAGCTAAATTTATTGGTTACCATCTGCAGGGTGGAGGAGTTTGGGTTGTGGCCAGGCCAAAGAAAGGCTTCTAATTAAACAGTCATCATTATCAACTTGTGGTCAGTGATCATCATCCCCAACACTGGTTCTCCAAGATGAACATGGAATCATGAGGCTTTCCTTGAAGCCCATTCTGGACTGAGTCAGAATAGAAGAAACAGAGGAGCAAAGTGCTAGTGAGAACATTTTTTGTTTACTCTTTTGGCAGAACAAGCAGCATGAGGCCCTGTGCCATATCCACTCAGGTTTAAACAATTATCCGACATCAGAGAAACCAGTAGAGCCTCAGCGCTGGCACAACCGTCATGCTTTTGCCGGCTGTACTTCAGCCTATGGTTTCAGACATGGCCAAGTGTCACATGTAAGCAGAGCTTTCGATAATTTCAATTAGTGTAGGAGGGTGTGCCTGCAGTATCTGTATCACTGCTGCTGGAGGAGCTTTCCTTTGAGCTTGACAGCCCCTTAATATAGTATTTCATGGTTTGATGTGTGAGTGACACAGAGGCGCTCCAAGAGGATGGCAAAATGGTTTATTAGGACCTAATTAGAGCTCTGTGATTAAAGGGGAAGTGACTGTGATTAGGAGACCTGCAGATGATGTGGAAACATGGATGAATATTCAGAGGAGAAAAAACATAGTATGTATTAGCCTGTGGGTGTTTTATGTGTGTGTGTGTCTGTGTGAGAGCCTTTGTAGAATATCTAAGCACGAAAGAGTTCATGGTGCCTCAGAGCAGTCATGTTATGGTATCATCTTTACAACAGATCTCAGCAGAGGAGCTTTACAACTTAAGCTATTAGGTAAAAATGCACCAATGAATACGATACCAAAAACAGCTGATCTTCTCCTTTTTTAAAAAGAAAAAAACAAACCGAAATGTGCACACCGAGTAGCTCTCGTCTCACAAACATTGTTCAAAACAAAACACGAACAAGGGCTTTTTTATGATTTTGGTGCAGCATGTATGAGTGGACGTTCACAGCCAATTGAACTTGAAACCATAAGGAATGTTCTGCAAAGCGGGGTCTACTTTGGGAAGCTTAGAGCACTCGCAAAGAATCACACATTCTTGCGAGCTTCAGAGTATGCGCTGTTTAATCAAAGAGATACAGTGGGGCAAAAAAGTATTTAGTCAGCCACCGATTGTGCAAGTTCCCCCACTTAAAATGATGACAGAGGTCAGTAATTTGCACCAGAGGTACACTTCAACTGTGAGAGACAGAATGTGAAAAAAAAATCCATGAATCCACATGGTAGGATTTGTAAAGAATTTATTCGTAAATCAGGGTGGAAAATAAGTATTTGGTCACCTCAAACAAGGAAAATCTCTGGCTCTCACAGACCTGTAACGTCTTCTGTAAGAAGCTTTTCTGTCCCCCACTTGTTACCTGTATGAATGGCACCTGTTTGAACTCATCATCTGTATAAAAGACACCTGTCCACAGCCTCAAACAGTCAGACTCCAAACTCCGCCATGGCCAAGACCAAAGAGCTTTCGAAGGACACCAGGAAAAGTATTGTAGACCTGCACCAGACTGGGAAGAGTGAATCTACAATAGGCAAGCAGCTTGGTGTGAAAAAAATCAACTGTGGGAGCAATCATCAGAAAATGGAAGACATACAAGACCACTGATAATCTCCCTCGATCTGGGGCTCCACGCAAGATCTCATCCCGTGGGGTCAAAATGATCATGAGAACGGTGAGCAAAGATCCCAGAACCACACGGGGGGACCTGGTGAATGACCTGCAGAGAGCTGGGACCAAAGTAACAAAGGTCACCATCAGTAACACACTACAACGGCAGGGAATCAAATCCCGCAGTGCCAGACGTGTTCCGCTGCTGAAGCCAGTGCATGTCCAGGCCCGTCTGAAGTTTGCCAGAGAGCACATGGATGATACAGCAGAGGATTGGGAGAATGTCATGTGGTCAGATGAAACCAAAGTAGAACTTTTTGGTATAAACTCAACTCGTCGTGTTTGGAGGAAGAAGAATACTGAGTTGCATCCCAAGAACACCATACCTACTGTGAAGCATGGGGGTGGAAACATCATGCTATGGGGCTGTTTTTCTGCCAAGGGGACAGGACGACTGATCCGTGTTAAGGACAGAATGAATGGGGCCATGTATCGTGAGATTTTGAGCCAAAACCTCCTTCCATCAGTGAGAACTTTGAAGATGAAACGAGGCTGGGTCTTCCAACATGACAATGATCCAAAACACACCGCCCGGGCAACAAAGGAGTGGCTCCGTAAGAAGCATTTGAAAGTCCTGGAGTGGCCTAGCCAGTCTCCAGACCTCAACCCCATAGAAAATCTGTGGCGGGAGTTGAAAGTCCGTGTTGCTCGGCGACAGCCCCAAAACATCACTGCTCTCGAGAAGATCTGCATGGAGGAATGGGCCAAAATACCAGCTACTGTGTGTGCAAACCTGGTAAAGACCTATAGTAAACGTTTGACCTCTGTTATTGCCAACAAAGGTTATGTTACAAAGTATTGAGTTGTATTTTTATTATTGACCAAATACTTATTTTCCACCCTGATTTACGAATAAATTCTTTACAAATCCTACCATGTGGATTCATGGATTTTTTTTTCACATTCTGTCTCTCACAGTTGAAGTGTACCTCTGGTGCAAATTACTGACCTCTGTCATCATTTTAGGTGGGGGAACTTGCACAATCGGTGGCTGACTAAATACTTTTTTGCCCCACTGTAAATGGTCTTATTATTATTAGTCTCCATCAATGGAGAGATTAGCATTGGATTTTCTTTCTTTTCGCCTCACAAACTTCTAACTTTTTCAAATATGTGATAGCCACTGCCATTAGAAATCATTTATGGGAGTGTTCTGAGGGCAGGAGATTGTCAGCAGGGCCTTGCGATTTTACAATTTCACAACTGACTTCCTCCTTAAAATGACACTGGCTTACCTGCCTATTACTCCCTTTGATTTCTACAGTACATGCTTCTGCGCTCCGAGAGGTATTCATAATAAGCTTAAACTCCACTGGCTTCATTGCTAAAGGGTGCTTATCTCTCTACTATTCAAGAGAAAGAAGGCTAATATTTTTTCCAATTTCAACATTTTACCATTTACTCTGCCCAAAACCACGTTTGCAGGGCTGTTGTGGAGAGCAGGCATGCACACACATGTATATACTGACACGCAGACGAGCACGTGTGCCTTTACACACACTTACACACACTCTTTTTGTGGCTGTTCCTTGGAAATATTATTTTTGCAGTTCGAATATTGAAATTTTAGAGCTGTGGCTCTTTTTTTTTTTTTTAAAGATGGATGGAAGTCACGTATTTTAGCACATTTATTTATGTTATTATGTTTTATTCAGTCCACATTTAAAACTCAAATTTCTAAAGGTTTGTGAAAACCAGTCTGCAAGTGTGCTCAGCTCATTGAAATCTAGTTGCGTTTAAATGAAAAAGAATCCCGAAAAGTGTTTTTCTTTTATTAAATAGATCATACTTAGCTTGCAGCACATATTCCACGTTTGGACATGCAATTTAATATGTTTACATTCCCCTCCCTCCCCCTTCTCTGGAATGTTTAAAGTGTGCAAGCTTCAAAATGTATACTCATATATAATGTAAGGTACACTTGAAAAGTAGTTTGCGGTGAGCGGTGGCCATGGAGGACCCTCTCTCTTTTGGTTGGAGAAATGTCAGTTTTTCTTGAGAAGCAAAGTAATGAGAAGCATGTGTTAGTAGAAACTTATTTTTTTTATGCGACCCACCTGTCGCGCTTTCAACAATCAGGACTGGGCAAAGTCGAGAGAGATAATTAAAAGATGCTCTATCTCCTGCTCATTGTCCTTTTTTAGGAGCTTTGAAAAGTGCCTGGCCTGACGTTGAGGGCAGCACACAGAAGCTAACAACTCGAACAGAAAAACTAAGTCCTAATGGCTACCAGAATTTAAACACACATAATCTGCAGGTGCCAAGTGTTTGTTTGAACTACATCTTTCTCCAGCAGTTAACAGTGTGTAGTAGGTTTGTACTATGAGCCTAAGTGCTCCCCAGCCCTCTGCCTGCATGTAGCCTCAGCTTGCTGACTTTCTCAGTTTTACCACTGCTTGTGCCATGCTGTAATGGGCTCCCAGGACATGATGGGAATAACTGCCTGACAATGTTTTTCTTACCCCCCTCATTCTGCAGTAAATGTGAAAAGTGTCCAGAAGCATGGAATATATGGTACAGGTTGTGATGTCAGTTGTTATTGCTGGATATGTAAAGCAGTAAATTCTGGATTATTTTCCACAATCTGCTGTGCAGAGGGCATTATGTCACAAAGGCCACATTGTAGCTGGTTGGGTGTAGAGGAGTGGTGTCTCTCTCTCTTTCTCTCTCTCTCTTGTTCTGTGCCTTGCTTGCTTTTAGTCCAGACTGCAGCCTTACGTTATGCCCATTTCCTTTCTTTGTGCTGCAATCAATGAACAAAGGACCTATAGGATGTTTTACATAATAGGGAAAAAAAATCATGCAAGTGCGAAGAACAAATCTAACTAAGGATCTTATCCAGACTCAATTATTTTCCACGTGTAATTTGGTTATGCGCATAATCGTGTAATCGTATAATCATAAGGTGTTCATGTGTTCATGCAATTGCACAGATAGTGTGAACTAAATGGATTTTGCGTGCAATTTTTTTTTAAAGCGATAAGATTCATTGATCGCCGATAATGTATATTTCTATTTTGCTGCCGCACAACTGGAACTGACGCTGCCTTTTTATAATTCAGTGTAGAATGGAAGAGCTTCCTGTTTTTTCACTAATTAAATTTGCCACTGACATATGCTGGCAGGAACCGCTTACCTTGTTTGACTTATTTATTGCCTGACTGTAGAGGTAATTTGACCTTTCATTTCAAAGGCCCTTTTTTAATCCAGAAAAGGAGTGTTAAACTCAATTATACGAGTGATCAGTGGCTCAAACACTACATTTGTTTCCTCTGAGGGGACAAGCCAAGTGGAGCCCTGCTCTCAGTCCCCTGTCACTGACTCCTGGCCCTTCCACCCCTTCATGCCACAAGGGGGGGGAGAGGTAAATAAGGAGGAGAAAGAAATGGGGATGGGGGCAAGAGGTAGACATGAGTGAGATGAGAAAGGGAGAATGAAAAAAGGGGTGGTGGTGGGCTGGGTGGTTGCCCTACAGCTCCTGCCATGTCACTGGAGATTTGTGTCCTCCTTTTAAATCATTTCCCTCTTTAGAAGATTAAGAAGGCAGAAATATTCTCAAACTGATCATTTTTCCTCCTCCTAAATGGATTTGCATTTGCAAATGCTGTTATTAATGGTGGGTTTTAAAAACAAAGAAAGGAAAAACAACATGACCGTAAAACTGTAAATAAAAACAGAGGTTATAATGTTAATTGTTGAAATGACCGTATGGAGGCAATGAAGTCAATGCAAAGCGCGTGCCCTGATCAGATTTACTGCACGGTCGTGTACACTTAGGCTTAGTTATTTATTTACATGACCTTTAAATCTTATTCAGGTTTTAGGTATTTTTTTCTACATTAAATTAAGTGCTGTGCGTCTCCTTAGCTTTATTTCTATCATTCAGTTGGTTCAGTAACCAAAGTGTAAAGACTAAATAAGCTTTTGGAAGGTCTCTATGATGTAAAATGTTGCTTTGTATTAATAATTAATAAACAGAGTTTATTCCTTCCCAATGTTTCTTTTTTACCTGCATCATGCTGAAAAGGTGTCCCGCATGCCCTTAGTTAAAGTAGTCTATATTGTTCCGGTCTTACTACTAAAGCAGTCATTTGTCAACTTAAGCCTCCTTTTGCCAATCGAAAATGTGCGACAATAACACAAGTCATCAGTGGAAAAAACCCACAATCAAATAGTGCATCCCTGCTTCTCCTCGAACAAGGAGAACACTGAATAATTTGTGGACACCAATGCCTTGTTGTAACCTGATCATTTATGGATCAGTTGTTTCCTTTCTGGTTTAATTCACCATGTGATTGATTTTCAGTGCAGTACTGCTGGAAAATATCCACACTAAACTGTGCCTGAAATAGGGAATCATTTGAATACAGATGCATACGGCTTAGGCCTTGTCACTGGAAACCACTTGGAGCCAGGAGACAATTGCAGGTTGATTATGTTGCTTCTGACAGAAGTTGCAAGTCCTTTGTACAAGGCAGAGATATTTGCATCTAAATGCTTATTGTAGGCATCTAAACAGCATAAAGACTGATTGTAAATGCCAGCTGTTTGGCTGTACTCGGGGAATAAAAAAAGAATTTCAATAAGGAAAATTGGGATGGAAATGAGGAAGTTATTTTCAAACAGTGGAGCTGAAATCAATAAGTAGGAAATGGTGTGATGGTTGTATATTTTTATTGTGTCTGTTTGTACAATCATATGAATCTATTTACAGTTAGCACTGTATGCGGATTTTAACTAGTGGAAATACAGTATTTATATTCATATCTTTTCATAATATTGTTACTGCCAGCGGCTGTTTGCTTTTCTATCTGGAACTAGGTTGCACTGCAGGTGTGAGAAGAATTTGCTGGTTAATTTCTCAGATTTTAAATATACAGTAATTGTTAAAATATCTATTTTCTTTGGATCGTTTTTATTTTTCTTTACAGGCAGTTCAGATACAAATCATTCCACCCTTTGTTATATTTGTGTGAGTGGAAGTGTTCACATGTGTGCTATGTACTGTATGTAAGTGCAACCATATATGTGGGGGTGTGTGTGTGTGTGTCTGGTGCCCAAAGCAGAGTGATGCCCCTGCTGATTCTGCTCCTCTAGCTCTTTGTCCTGCAGCACTCAGTGTGTCTGCCTCCTCGGGAGACTGGCAGGCTTCTCTAGTGTGGCTCCACAAAGGCCCAGCCTCCTTTGAGGTGTTAAAAACTTCCATTTATGCATCTCCCTGGACAAAAAAAAAGCACCAAGCCCATTTGAGTCCAGTAGCAACACAGGCAGACATTGTGGCCACGCTTCTCTAGCACTCATTTCACAGATTCTAAAACCAGTATGTGGTGAACAGGATTTGAGGGGCTAAAGTGCCCCGCGAGGCCCAGGCGATAAGAGGGGAGAAACACCACCACGCAGTAAACTAGAAGATGGGACCTAGGAAAATAAACACATTACCTGGGAGAGAAAGAGAGAGAGAGACTTGTTTTCATGCCCCTGCCCCCCAACATACACGAAAACAAAAACTCCACACTGAATATGAAAGACAGAGAACAAAGGGGGGGTGGAAAGGAAAAAAATGGGTATTTCAGAAGTTAAGAAAAGAGGCCTAATCAGTGTGCAAAAAGACAAGGCTATTCTGTGTTGTTCTGTCTTTACAGTCTTTGGAGTAAAGAATATGTGAAAGAAAATCAAAGAGAATTGATAGGTTGCACGCCCGCATGTTTGGAGCACTGGGGACTGAATGCCGTCCACCACGGACGAAAACATTTTACTTGCTGGTCGTTTCTCTCCCTTCACCCTGCCTCAACCCAGTTGCTCAGTAAATAGACTTTTATTCTTGTTATTTGACGCCGAGGAAATGACAGATAATGTATTTGCCAAGCAGCACATGAAAGCCTTGTTCAGCCACAGCACTGTATCCGTATCAGAGCATTACTTTTAACAACCTCTGGGTAGAATAGCTGTTGCTTGAGAGCGATTTTTTTTTTCCTCCCCTAGTTTTATCTGACATTACTGCATTTCAGCTCTGTCAAAATACTGGTCACTGTTTCACACTCAACAAAGATGTTTTAACTGGAGTGACACTCTGGTTGTCATTCTTGACGCACTGGTGCGCTGGTGCTAGACATTTTGTGAGTGTCTAGTCTGCTGTAAGTTCAGCATCAGAAACGGCATCGACCCGACGTCGAAAAGGGCAAGTCTGAGAGAGACAGAGGGTAATGATAAAGAGAGAAAAGAGAGATTTGTACAGTTGTGACAGTTGTGTGGTGTGCTGGAGCATGAAACAGCTGTTGGCATGTGACCCGGCCATGTTTTCAACACCAAATTACTCAATGACATGATAGATCGCTTGCGGAAATACTCTTTGTCTTTCTGACATCACAGCGGCAGGCTTTTTATTTTTTCTGTATGAAGCGTATCACAGCTGCAGGAAGTGAATGAACTGTGCTTTAGGTGTTTCCTGACGAGTAATGTCCTCTCGTCTGTGGAGATTACGCACTGCTGTTTCATATTTTGCAGATGCTACAGTACGTACAGAATGGACTTCATGCAAGTGGATATTTAATAGACAATCGTGCTCAATTGTGTTCAATTAGTATTTCAGCCTTTTCTGAGCAATGATGTTCTTCTTTGCTTCACACCTTTGCCTTCAACACTCAACCCTCCCCTTCCTCCCATTTCCCCATTTTCCCTTGGGATAGCTGCTGTTATAGCCTCACCCCAATGCATCCCAAACTCCCCCATGCAGTCCCCAGTCTGACTGACTGTGCGGCTGCTGCATTTGCAGAGATAACCACAGTGCATCCAGGTAGGGAACAGCCTGCTGATGGCATAGATTACCTCTATTGTCAAAATAACTAACTCTGCAGAATTCCTACTTTAGTGTGTTTGGACGCAGAGGAGAGTAAGGATTTGGAACGGAGGATTGGGAGGATTTTTTTTTTTTTTAACATGTTGTAGATCTGGATGAATTCCACACAGAAGTTGAAGTAGAAGTTTTGGCTTGCTCATGCATATCCACACACGGCTACAGGAAGGCGAAATGCACATATGTGCACATATAACATGTGCATACATAGCATTACTGCAATATACAGTTAACAGAGGCACATGAAACACAAAACCTCTTTGGTATCCTCTGCTGTATATAGTTGTGGTGGTGTTTTCTATTGGTGCTGAGCCACTGTCACATGACAGTTTGAAAAAACACAGCTCTCTGTTATGGATAGGGGAAATTAAATTAAGCTTAACCCTCGCCATAAGTAAACACATGTCTCGAATTTAAAGGTTCAGTTGATTTAAAAGTGAATCTTTCTGACTTGTGGTAGTAAAACTGCGTTCCTCCACAGCACATAAGAGGCTTGACCTCAAATCCCAATTTTAGCAGTCGTGCGGTACACGCGATGTGTAACGCAGTACAAAGAGGTAGTTTCTAGTGGCAGATTTCGGTGTTAATTGGTTAACCTTGGAACTTGAACGCGTTGTGATCAGAGCAAATGCATACTCCTGACTTACAGAAAGTGTAGGATCAGGTACTGTCCTTTTGCTTCACATCAGTTGTTTGGACTCTGAAATATGTGTTTGTGTGTTGCTGGCAAAGGTCAGTGCTGGAAAAATATACCATAAATTATGGCTGTTTCTTTTCATATAAAAACTTTTAATGTAACCTAAGTGTGTGTGCATATTTTCTTGTGTGTGTGTGTGTGTGTGTGTGTGTGTGTGTGGTAGCTCTGTCAAACCGAACATGGAGAAAAGGCCACTCCTTGAAAAAAGATTTCTCTGTGCTCATGCCTTCTAATGTTAGCTACATCACTCTGTTTGGATTTTTCTACCTATGAGCGAAACCTCCAGTATTTTCATTACAATGAAGCAAAAAAACAGTCATTGTGCTTTGCTTTGAGCCTTAAATTGTTGTCCAGAAAGGTCTAATTTACTGTGCATTTTTCTTTCAAAGTAACTGTTTATTTAAAATAAACAGTTAAATGTATTGAAAGTTCATAAAACGTGGTGTGACTAATAAATTTGACGTTGAGTTTAACTAAAATTGTACATAGTAAGTCTGTGATCTTGTAATTAGGAATAGAGGGTGCCTGTTTTATGTTTCCTGCCTGTAGGTGTAATTCACAGCAGGAAAAGAGCTGTTACGTGCCTCTACAATAGGCCAGTTGACACGACTCTTATTACACCACAGGGATTGCTACACTGGCTTCATTATAATATCATTTGGGTTCACTCATTATTTGCAATTATAAATTTTTTCCCCCTCTCACACAAATAATTATCTTAAATAACCAATGAATAAAGAACTCAGCTCCCCATGTATTATTTACCCCATTGTTCTCAATTAACATCAAATTATGAATTCAAAGGTTTGTTAATATCTACTATGTGTAATTAGTAGAGCCCTCTTTTATTTAGAGGCAACAGGAATTCAGCCTGTAGTCAGATGACAAATGGAAAGAAAGACGAACTGTTTATTGAATTACCATCCATGAAATATGTGGTTTATCCAGCAGGCAGGGACGGTACTATACTGAATAGCTTCAAATATAACTTATTCCTGTGTATATGTGGGGACAAGAGTGGGTGTTTGCAGCTGGAGCATAGTACACAGCAGTGAAATAGTGAAGCAGCATTTAAAAGCCAGAAGTAGGCTTCGAAATCAGAGGTGTAATTCATATAAGGCCATAACAAGAATACCGTTTCTTGAGTTTGTCACCACTTAACTGAATTCCTCATGGATATTTTTCTGTCACATGAAACCTTACATCATTATTTATATCATAATAATCAAAAACAGGCCTTGTTATAATGTGAAAAGGATTTTTCTCTGAGGGAAATTGATTTTCGTCATGGTGGCAGCAGTACATTGCTGTATGTTACAGCTTTCCATTCAGCTGGGGTCACCTGGGTCCCCTCTCTCCCATTGTCACATCCAGCCTCAAGGCTACCACATTCAGATCTGTCTGTGACTCTTGCCTTTATCTGTCTCATTCTACTAGCCCTCCAGCCTCCCACGCAGCAGACTGTACTGTGCTCTGACAACAATGCAGCAGTAGTCAGTATATTTATCCTGTCTTGTTGATGGTGGCTTATTGGCCCCAGCAATAGAAGACTGAGGTGCTGTAGAGCAAATTAGTGACAGATCAGTTAAGCGTGACCTCAAAAAACCCTTGGCCTTGTTTAATTGGCGGTGTTGAGGCAGACTAATTGTATAAATAAGCTGGTAATGAGATCTTGGCTTATTGTTAAAAACAAGATAATGTGAGAAAATGAGCATGAATGATCTTGGAGCTTTTTCATCTCCCAAAGTATATGCTCTGATCACTGAATTGTTTTCGCTCTGTAATTATTACTTCTAAACTGTGGGTGCATTTAAGTTTGAGTTGGCTCTGACCCCTGAATCTGTGCACTTATTCTACACTAGAGTTTCTAACAGAGCTCTTAAGTTGCAGCACTTCAGCGTGATGCTGAAACTAGCTGAGCACGGCCCCTAAATAAATCATTAGCAGCCAATGCTTGATGAAAGAAAGCTACATTAAATAAAACAATTGCTGAACACGAAAACTGTTGATTAGTGGAATCTGCGGACTTGAAGACAGAATAATGAGGTAGCAGAGAAGCAGATTTTAAACATTGTCTAAGACTGATTCCTATTAGTAACAGCTGTCAAGAGTGGAGGTCAGACACTAACAAAGCTGTTTTAACTCAGCTGTGGAAACTCTGACCCTGAGCCAACAGTCAATATGGTCCCAATTTTCTTCCTCTTGTTCGGTCTGTTTGTTCTAATGTAGGTAAATAGAGCCATCTAAGACCCATGCTGATTTTATATTACAAATTGCCTTTAACTTATGCAATATTTTGCATACAAAGACACAACTTAATAGCTTTTTTCTATGTTTTTTTTTGTCTTTATTATATTGCAGGTTATTTACATGAATTCAAAATCAACCAACCAGTGATCGCTGGAAGCTGAGTCTTTCAGTTTTTGTAAGTATCAATTTGCCCCTTCAGCTGTTTCTGTCTTGCACACGTCTCAAACACCCCTGCTGTCTTTCACCCACACTGAACACCTGCATTAAATGAAGTGGACAATTGGATAGGCACAAAATGTATGCACAATTAGACAGTTATATAGGGCCAAAGTTACTGACACACCTTTCCACACTTATTTTTTTTTTCTTGCATCATATATTCCTTCAGTTAATTTTGTGGTTAGTCAGAATTTCTTATTTTTTTCACAGCTTTTTCACCACTATTGTTTTGTGCTGTTGTGTCTTACAGTCCAGTTTTGTGCGTGGGCTTTGCAGGTTTACGGTTAAATCTGGTTTTCTGCTAATGAATGAAAATATCTTAAAGACTATATGAGCTACACACACACACACCCAAACAAAACCTTTGCGTGGGTATTGCTAGTCAAAGATATAAAATCTAAAATATCATTAGCTAAAAGCAAATTCACAGTAATATTGCAGGTTTATACATTTTGTAAACATATTTATATATTTTATGTCTAAATTTAATTCTAATCTTGACAACAGTTCCTGAAATTGTACAAATATATATATAGAAGAGGTTTTAATTTCCATAAATGTCAACATTTGCACAATACTGGTTGCAGTCACTGCTGCGCCACTATGTATAACAGCCTATTTTTCTTTAACAGGGATGCAGTTTCTTCTAATTAAATTAAAATTATTGGAAATAACGTAACTTTTCTTCTGTCCGATTATAACACAATAATGCGCTGACTTACGCTCCATTAATGATTCTTGTTAACGATCTCTGAGATGTTAAAGAAGAGGGTGAGATTATGATGGATAATCCTGTAATACATATATAACAAATAAGCGCTAATCCTCAAAGTACCAAAGGGGCGCTATCATTTATACCAAAGCAGGATCAGGTCTATGTTTAAAGCACGTCAGAGTCACAGATCAAGCACTGTATAACTCTGCTTGTAAACCGAAATATCAATTTAAAACTGGTTTACGTGAAATTTTTCAAAGCAATATAGTAAGACCGTTTCTATGAAATGTGGCATTTTGCTTAAAATAACAGAAACACTACAATTCTTTTTCTGCATCAATATCATATTACTTTAACAACCTTTGTGCAGCTGCTGCTCGTGCACGTTTTCTAATAAAAATGTATCTTAGATATTAAACAAATAAAGGAGAGGAACTAAGTTTTTATTATTCTTTTCCTCCAAATGTCAGTTGGAGATATCATGGGAGTCATATTAATGTGACTGGAAAGCTCTTCAATAACAGCTTGGAAATGTCGCTATATGAATTCAAAGTTCATGGCCATTTACTATTGTTTAATCACACCATTTCACACCACGCACGTGCCTTCTGCTCAGATGAACGCGCACCTGCCTACCAGGGATCTATCTCTGTGGCTGCCTGTTAGCATTGTCGAGACAGCCAGGTTGTGCTTTGTATGGCTGTAGATCATCTAATTAATCAGTCAGCGTTATTAGAAGCTCTCAGTACTTGCAGGCACTGTTGCGATATAATAAATAGATTTAATACTAGTGGGAAATAGAATAGATATATTATGAGTATTATGTTTTGCATAATCTGGCTGGCTTAATTTACAGATTTTTCTATATATGAAAAAAATAAAAGAGTAAAACCAGCAGACGCTGGGTAAGCTTTTCAAAGGCTGGGTTAATTCAAACTGAATGTTTTTAGGACTTACATCTTGCTCTGCCTTTAAAGGAAGATCCATAATAGTCCCTTTGTTGAAATCATCAAGAAACCACTTATAGTTTTCGATCTTTACACTAGACGCACCAGCATAGCTCAAAATCTGCAAGCACAAAACGACACAAGCATCTCAGGGTACTTGTGAAAATGCTTGTACTTGGGTCTGGTAGTTAGTGAACTGATGCCTGAAGTAAAGAAATAAAGACTCCTCAGTAAAGTGCTCATGGTTAATGGTTATTGAATGCTATTAGGCACCTGTCACTATTTGTTAAAGAGGAAAATGCAACAAGACACCCATGTGGGCAAGCAGCAGTGTCATCGCACTTTTTGAGACATTAATCTGGGTCTTTATGCGATCTTAAAACCTTCGACCTACAGGTTTAATTAAGCTCAAAATACGAGCTGAAGTAATTTAGTTTGGTTGCTTATACAACGTGTTTGATTACTCTCGTGCAAAGTCGTTTAAAAAACACTTGAGGGGTATGTTAGACAATCTCTAGTACAGGTCATACACGCTCTCTGTTAAAATGCACCATTTATCCAGTAAGCCGCAGCCACGTGGTCTCACCGCTGCTGAGCCCACTATTGATGGCTAGACTGAAGGGGAGGTTGCTGGGAGCCAGTTTGTCAGAAATTAAATAAACAGCACTTCACCACAAAATGAAAATGAACAACCTTTGAATGGTTACTCTCCATCTATTATTTATCAAATGAGCCTCTTCAGTCCACTGACCCTGCAATGATTATGGTCAATATGCTGAACAGAGACTGCTTGACAAAGACTG
Organism: Maylandia zebra; assembly: GCF_041146795.1. Classification (NCBI taxonomy): domain Eukaryota; kingdom Metazoa; phylum Chordata; class Actinopteri; order Cichliformes; family Cichlidae; genus Maylandia; species Maylandia zebra. The sequence continues at coordinate 21,465,615 of NC_135167.1, read as the reverse complement.
CCTAACAAAGATTTTAATTCCATCAGCCTCAATTACTTCAGACAATCCCAGAGTGAATTTGGAAAACAAATTGCTGCACATGTCATTACCTGGCAAGAATGTGTAAAACCTGCTTAACTCTATTTATCTTCCTATACGCTGCATTTAATTAATAACTCCCACTCTGTATTGCTCGGGGATGACCTCATTTGAAGGGTCTAAACTAACTGTTGGCGATCTGATTATTCTGCTCTGATATTATTATTATTTTTATAACGTTTGACAGACTTTATTTCACTCTCGGAAGAATAAAATTCTAATATGGATTTGGCCGCCGTCCTGCCTCTCACAGTCTGTTCCCTCGCACTGTAAGACAGAGTTTCATCTAGTAGCTATTCACGTCAGAAAACAGGACCAAAGAACATGCCATTAATCTCCTTGCTACCCCAGCTGTGGAAAGTAATGCATAACTAAAAGTCCTGTAAAATGAATTAATGATTTCAACCATGAACTTTTCTCCCAAAAAGCCATGAATCGTCTCCAACTGATAATGCACCACGACCCTGGAGTGTGGAATCCCTGTTGCGTTGAGAGTAGCCAGTTAATTGATTCGCAAATTATTTAAACTTTGTGGGGCCCAGGGGAGTGCTAGGCTCTAATGACAGCCCATTTTGAAAGAGCTGAAAAACTCTTCCCAGGCAAGCCGGTATTAAGTTGTAATAGTCGGCTAACAAGTCCAAACTGAGCCCCAAGATGAGATATGTGTAAGCACTGAGCATTAAATCGAGTTAGCTGAATACTCGTTAAATTAGGATGAATCACATCCTCAATTTAAGATATAATTTTATTGCCATTTATTATGTTTTTGCAAGCATTTGTTATTTTTCCCACCTCCCCCAGTGGCTCTTTTATCTTCTCTTGCATAGCGTACAATATGAAAAGCAGTCTGTTTATGATTCACATACGAGGCGGAACATTGTTACCAGAGTCAGCTTACGAAAGCCTGTTGTCATCTGTCCATCAGTATGCCAGTCACTGTAGGACAGTGAGCCATTAACCTTCTTTTTAATGGTGAATTTAAGGTGCTCAGACCTTTACTTGAATTGGACAAGTTGAAATGTTGTCATCTGTATTTTTCCCTGTATGCTTCATAATGTGTGGCTATATTTAAAGGAAAATCAGAATGTGAGGAAAAAGTCAACAAAGCTCAATAAAACAGGTGTATTTGTGAGGTTTTTGTTGTGGCAAAGCTTTTATCTAGTTATAACTGTGTATAGCAGGCTCAGCCAGTATCATACACACTTTACGTTCCATTGATTTTAAGTTGGAGTTGTTGGATCGCTGTGTTAATATCAAGGAGCCTCTAATCTCGACCCATTAGCAAGTGCTGTCATTCAGACACACGGTGTCGGCCTGATTTAAATAAAATGAAATGAAGATAGTTGTTTCTGCTCCCTTGGCTTCACTCATTGCCATAAACATATGCTCTGTGCCCCGCTTCTTTCCATCTTATTTATGACTTTAATTTGTTGTGTGGGCTGCGCAAGAAATCAAATTTAATCCAATCCTCCCAGGGACCCTGTCATATAATAACATGGTAATTTCTGTGTATCCTTTTGAAAAATGAGGAAATTAATTCTTCCTGACATGTTCTAATTATTCCAGTGTGAACGGCGGATGGGCTCCCCTCCTCCCTACCATCCACCCACCCCCCCACCCACCCCCCAGCCCCCTAAGTGTCAGTTGCCGACGGGTGGCGAGGTGCTAATGCTGACCAGCAGCGCGTTTAATTTGAAACATGAGCAGACACCTTTCAACACACCTTCCTAATGTTGGAGTGGCTCACACAAATTAATTCACTACTCATCTGGCAGCTCTGACTGAGGTGTGTGTGTGTGTGCGCGTGTGCATGCGTGTGCACGCCTCTATGCAAGCATGTGTATGTGCATTGTATTTTAGGTGATGTAGGGAGTCACTGGGATACCATTAACATTAGTAAAGGTAACATAGGTTGTATATATGTGTCTGTCTGTGTGTGTTTGTGTGCCTGCCTCTGGGTATGGGTGTTGAGTTGACATTGAGATTGCTTGGTCTTTTTTCCCCCCTATTTGGATCTCCATCCTCTGAAACCTGTTCTACCTTTTCACATGTTTTGCTGCTCCATTGAGAGTAATGAAAGGCTTATTTAATTAGATTGTCATCATGCAGCGTTTAATGCATCACTTCAGTTTTCATGGGACACTACTAACAGAGATGCTGAAACAATAACCTCATCTTTAAGGCCAAAAAGCCTTGGCACAACCCACTTATAGGTGTTGTTGGTGCAAAGTTACACACCAAAATCAACAATAATCGCACTTAAGGACATGGAAAAAAAACATGCACAATTACAATTGTTTTGACTGCTGTGAAGACTTGGCCTATTTAAGCCCACAGGACTGTGTATGTTCAGGCTTCCTAGAGAAGAAATGTGTCTCTGCTCTAATTATGTATGGTATCAAAGCTGCGGAGACAAGAGCCCAAAAAATAAACAAAATTTGCTGAACTTTGGATTTGGGTTAAAAACCACAGAACTGTAATTGATTTGGTGTGTGTTGTCTCCGGGTCACAGAACACAGGGCTCGTAGCTGTGGCGTCATGGTCGAAGAGAAGAGAACGTGGCTTTGCGAGCTGTGGGTGGGTCCTTCTGTGACTCAGAGCAGGGAGAGGTGTCAACATGGCCGCCTGGCCCACAGGGATTAAAGTGCCTCCCCCTCCCCACACCCTGCAGGGTTAATCACTGCCATTTTGGATCCATGCAGAGGGAGCAAATACACTCTCCATCACTGTGGAACAACTGAGACACAAGCAACCAGTTAGACTGCCACTGTGGGTAGATGTACTTTATAAGCTTCTTTCCACTCAGTACAATAGAGTGTTTTGAGCTCTGGTTTACTTGTCTTAAAAGGGTTGGAGTTCCTGGATCAGCGCATGCTCTTGCTATCCATTCTCATTGGGGTTTATTTAAAGGATATACCAAATAACCTGGGATGTAGTTACTCTTTGGATCTGTGCAGCCAACTTATGTGTCTCGCTGTGCACCCCGCACTATGTGAGCCTGTTAATGACTGAAGACTGAGAGTTCTGTCTCATGCCAAGACCCACATTGCTGCTGGCGGTGCATTAAATCAGCAGTCAATTTGACTGGAAGTTTGAAATCTGGGCTAGGTTAAGGGGATGTGCCGAAGCCGTGTTAATAGCTAGCTTGTTGTCCATATGGTACTGCTTTAATAGAGCACATTTGTTGCAGATGGTGGGAGACTTGGTTAGGCAGAGGCAGCTTTTGGCAGAGGCTCATTCTTCGAAAGGGCTGCCGCACTGCTCAGACTGGGCCAGGCCAACTTAGTGATGTCTATCCTCCCTGCTTCTTTCTCACCAAAAAGCCTGCCCTTGAATTGCAGCCTAGCTTTAATTTAAAGACTTTTTTATTCTGCATTCAGACAAGAGCAAAGACAATATAACTCAGTCACTTTTTCCTTAGTTTTTCCGTTTTTTTCATTTTTCTCTCCAAACCGCACCTTTACTTCCATAGCCTAAGCTCAGTTGTTGCTGACCACAATGGGACTGCAGACAGCAGGCACAGCTGAGGAAACACAAGCATGTTGAGTAAAACAGCAAGGGTTATGGAATACAACCAACGACAAAGATAGAAACTGAGCACAGCCTTATCTATTCAATTTTCACCCCAACTATTTTTAGAAGTCAGCGGAAGGATTAAGGTGTCAGTAAAACACATAGACTCAGTGACAAGTGAAAAAAAAGACCGTGCTCTTTAATCTAATTCTCATCCTGGCTTGTTTCAGATTTCTAAACCTTTTCTGTGGTGTAGGTTTTTTTAAAAAAAACAAAAAAACTATTTATACATGTATTAGATTTTGTTTGTGTTCACTGTGCTTCACAGTGAATGCATATTTGAATTGGTAATTGTTTTAGTTTTTGTGTGCTTGCCTGCAGTCTATGTGTGCTTTTTGCACTCAGAGAAGTGAGGAGACACGCTTGATCTGCTCTGCACTGTTTGACGGTTGTTTTCTCACGTTGTCACTGGCTTGGTGTGCTCTGGCGTGGTGATGGTATTATGTGCACTGGGCCCAGCTGAGTGCAGAAAAGAGCAGAGCAGCAGCGCCCCTGGCTATGCCACTCCCGCTTCCCCAGACACCTTATTGTGAGAAAAGTCTCGGCTGAGCCCTCTGGGCCTTGTGGATCCACTGCCTTGCTAAGTGCTGGCCAGACTGAAAGGCACAGTGTCCTTGGGCTCAGCTCATTCTTTCCATTCTCTCAGAGGCTTTGTCTCATAAGCCAAGAGAGCAAGGGGAGAAAATGCCAAATTACACCCATGTCACTAAAACTTAAGGTGTTTAAGGGCTGAGATGTCATTCGCTGTAGAGTTTTGTGTTATTCATGATGATGAGGGAGTGCTATAGGAGGATAACTTCAGAAAAGAGTATTTTTCTTTCCAATGGTGTTAAAAAGTAGTGATTTTCACAACAGGAATTTCGGTATGAAGTCTTTACGGCCCTTGAATTTAAAAGATATCAAAATGAATAAAAGGACAGTGGAGAAATAAAGCGTTGAAGTGAAACGGCCTATTATAATGCCGAAAATATTTCTGCAAGATATCCTCCCCATATTTTCAGAGGCTGAAACATCTTTACTGGGCTTGTGAGATCAGAGAGACGTTTAATTTTCAACCACGGATAAAAGTTCCACTGACAAATCTGTTCCTTGACATTTCTGCCTGTTTTTCCCACTTAAAGCGAAGCACATGGAAGTCCTAATCAATTTTCAGCCAATCTTAACACAATAAAAGCACATATTATATACAGGCCAATAACACAGGATAATGGAAACCTGTTGTAAGTCAATTTTAAACATGTGTCTTCAGTATTTTTGTGGGTAAAGCTTCTGAACGACCCCTGCAAGCGGTGACATCATGACCACATCCTTTTGCCTCATTGGCGCTGCGAATCCCAGCTCGGGTACCCTTGCGGCCGGGCTCCCAGAAGCCACAGCACCCTCGCTACACATGGGCTGCAGCTGGACCACCGCTGGCTACTCTGAACAGGCTAGGGCTGCTCTGGTATCTGCGGTTACACTGCTGGATGTACATGCGTATATCTGCACACAGCAGTGGAAACAGTCTGTATAGAGATCAGTAGGCAGAGTTTATTTGATGCAAACATATCATCAGGCTCTCAGTGCAAAGCGATGTTGTATGCAAATCCACTCCCTGGATGGAAAGAGGTATAATTAATGATGTCAGATCATAAAAAGACAGGATGGGTTCTGAGTCATATTTCTGCTTTAATTAAAGACATAAGATCTCATATGAGGAAGATGTATGATCTCTGTGTTTTCTTTCTTTCCTTCCTTCTTTTCTCCCTTCCTCCTCCTCCTCCTCCTTCTTTTTCTTCTACTTCTTGTTTTTTTTTTTTTTGTTTAATTATTACTCATTTCATAGTAAAAATGGTTCTCTGTGATTTCTCCTGCCAGAACCCCACACGCTGACATGGAGGGCTTTCTTCGTAGCAGCTTTTTACTGAGGTTAGTTTCATTTCCGTTATTGCCATTTAGGATCATAGGTCGGGCATGGGTGGTAGCGGGCTAACAGGGGTTAAACTCTCTGACACATGTTAGCTTTAGACTTTGTCCCGTGTGTGCGTGCACATGTCTGTGTGTGCGCATGTGTCTGTATATTTGAACATTGTCAAACACGGATTCTGACATATTTACCCAACCTGTTTGTTATGATTGTGCTCGTGTAGTGTGTGGCTGAGTAGCATGCTCACCCGGATAGCCTTAAGTCAGACTGAAAGCACACATCAACAGCTTGAGGGACACATGAGCTGGCCTTAACCCCACCCCCACCCTCTCCCTCCTTCCTCTCTGTATCACAGCTTAAAAAAACTGCAGGTCAGGGTTTCTGTCTTTAAGCTGCATGCCTTTGTCTGACCACTTTCTCTCTCTGCCTCTCCGTCTCTCCCCTACTAACCACCCCTAATCGGGGATGTTGGGGTTACTGGGGTGAGGCAGTCGCTGGGATATTGTTCTTGTGATGTACTGTTGTTTCCTGTCGTGCTCTGTGTTTGTATTCAGCGTGACATAAAGATTTACATTTTTGTCTTTACCCTTCCTGTGATTCTAATTAAAAATTTGTGCTGTCATTACACACAGAGGAAGTAAATAAGAGAGCTTATTTACCATTGGCTCCTTTCCTAGTCAACCACCTTCTCTAGGCTCCAGCGTTGCTCCCTAATTAGGGTTGGCTCATTAAAAGCCACAGCAGCAGCATCTGCCTTTCAAAGCTGCTGTCAGCCAAACTTTACTAAAGCTAATGAATCCTCTTTGATTTCTTTTTCAAAAGGTCACTTATTTGATTAAATTAACAGCATTTTTTTCCCTCAGAACTGTTGGGGGCATTTTAAAAAGAAAGGACAATTTGATACCATTACTCTCGGTAGTCAAAATGTCCTTCAGGAATTCAATAGGAACATTTTTCATGCATTTAAATGTATTTTATTTATCTTTAGCATTCAATGAGCTCGAGTCCCACATTTATACACCTAAGAAAGAAGCAAGCTGATTTCAGAGCTTTCAGACAACTGAAATTTGGTCCAAACCTATTTTGCAAAGTCATACTATATAAGATGTTTTATTATTTTATTATATTATACAAGGGTTTAAAAAAATACATCTCTAACTGTAAACCAAAACTCACAAAAAGTGCAAATACTTACCTATATATTTTTTTATTTTTATGAATTCCTCATATAGTTTCTGTTCACTAAATAAATAAAATAAGTAATGCAAAAATGTACAGTTACTGTTTTATCTTTCAGGGCATGGAACCAATTTATCTGGTGTGGTATATCTACTATGGTTTGACAGGAGTTATTCAGGCATGCAGCATGTTAAATTTTTGAAAACATGTTGCCATTGCTCATTTCCATGGTTTTTTTTTGTCTTTTTTTTTTTTTGAGTAATGCCACAAAGTGGACGACACCATTTAACTCTCAGCACCTGTCAAAACCAATCTGCTGGAAAAATAAGTGTACTAAAGATGAACTGCATTTAATAGGATGCGGGATAAAGAAATAGTTCTTAAAGCGATCCTTACATATACCACTTTTACAAAAATTAGAAGGCAAATACTGGAACATGACCTTTGACCTTGGCTGCTTTTCAACAATTTCCTTTTGTTCTCACAGTCTAGAGAAAACACTGCGATTATTTTAAGTAAACACACTATTGCACTGCTAATCCACATCCTTCTGTCAATGTCTCTTTTAATTAAAGGAGAAGCAGCAGCAGAAAGATATCACGCACACTGGCTGGAGATTGGAGGCCTTAACAATCAGGCCAAGATTAAAGGCAGGCTTTGCTTCAGGGTTAGCCCTTTTGCTTTGATAAAGACTTGTGTCCTGGAGTGGGCTTTGGGGTGGGGGCAGGGGTGAAAAGGGAAAAAAGGATGCAAACAGGGGCGGATGGATGTGGCAGTTAGGCATTCCTCTGGTGTACAATCCCAGTATCTTTTCTCAAACAACAGAATTAGGTCAAAGGGAGCTTTCTGAACAAATTCAGACATATCTACTCCTATATGCATTTGTTATTGACTTTTTATAGTGTACTCCAAATCACCAAAGCATACCAGATGTGCCTTTCATTACTGTAATGAATCACAAGTTTGCTTTTGAGTCACACATACAGAGAGTTCTTAGCTGTAAAAGTATCCACTTTCATTTTTGACAACTGCTGCTTCCTAATGGCATCTGATACACAGCCGTCGTGAAAAATACATCAAACTCCAACAGAAAGCCCCTTATTTACCCCACAGCTCAAAGACTTTCCATTGTATGATGGCAATAATTGTGCGTTTCAAATTCTCGGTAATTGTAAAAACTAATGCAAAAAATTACAGCGCCCGATGTACACAGCGTCTTTAATGGACAATTGTTTGGGTTTTTGCATTACCGTAAGCCTCCCTCGTCGAAGAGAAGGTGCGTTTTCACCTCAGATCAATTTTTTATATGTTTATGAAAGATGTTGAACAGGTTTTTGTCTGCGTAGTCACATAGGCTGGGAAAATGAGAGCAAGTGTGAGAGAGAAAGGGGAAGGAAGAAAGACTGAATACAGACATACGAAGTGA